>NC_047679.1:89183584-89401084 GCF_011762505.2 Arvicanthis niloticus | reverse complement strand
AAAATTACTTTTCAGGATAAATTCCTACACGAGCATGTTGAGTTTGAATGTGTTCATTTGCTTCTGGTTAAATTGGATTATAAGAGGCTTTGGTAAATGAGAGGGAACAGTATTTCTTATTAAATGGCTAATCTAGAGACCTTTTCTTTAGTATGCCAGATAGCCTATTAAATCATCATAAAGTCTTTCCAATACATCTCACAAAGTGGCCAAATGTCATAGGAACTTATCTAAACCACAGCTTCTTAAATCATGGGTCCATGATAGAAAATGATTATTAACAAAAATGGTAAATAGAGGCTAGCAGTTATTCTAACAGAAAAGGAAAGTGTTAAGAGAATTGAGTTCGTAAATCCCAGAGGGGGGAAAAAGATAAAATAAAATGACTTGAAAAGCTAATTTTACTGTGCATAGAAATTGTTTTTCCTTTCCTTGCTCTTGCAGTTTGCAGCTTAGAAATTTAGTATTTCTTCTTCATTATGCAAAGTCTTCTGTGAGTAGTTATGCTTAATTTCTCTAATCATTATATGCAAAATTTATGAGGTTGTTGCCATTCTTGAATGATAATTTGGCTGGGTATAAAATTTTAGTATGCTCATTTCCCCTCAGAACTTTTGAAGTTATTTCTAAATGGCTTCCTGGCTTCTTCTGTTTATGGATTAAAAATTGAACTATTTGAACTGTTGTAGGTATTTTTATTTTCTTCATCTTGAAAGATTTTCTCTTTTACTCTGATGAATAAATTGAGATCTGTTTAGGTATAAATTATGTTTCCTTAGACTGCTTGGTAATATTCCTTTGTTGTTGTTGTTGTTGTCGTCGTTGTTGTTGTTGTTTGTGACAAGATTTTTCTAAATAGCCCTGGCTGTCCTGCAACTTACTTTGTAGACCAGGCTGACCTCAAACTCACAGAAATCTGCCTGTTTCTGCCTGTCAAGTACTAGTATTAAAGGTGTGTGCCACTGTGCCTAGCAGTATGATTGTTTTTCAGATTGTTTTTCAGCCCAAGGACTGAGAAATGTGTTTGTCAGCTATCATTTTTATAAAAATAATCATCTCTATATCTTGCCTCTTATTGTTGGAATTCTCTCTCTCTCTCCCTCCATTCATTTTTTGAGATAAAGTTTCATGTATCCCACACTGGCATTAAACTCCTAGTCCTTCTGCCTCAGCCTTCCTGGTGCTATAAAACTGTCTTTGGTATAAACTTTTGCACCTCATTTAATTTGTCCTCTGTGTCTCCTAGTGTCCCCTTTACTCTTTTTCATTTCACATATTTCCCACAATGATACTTCATCAATTCTATTCTCTAGTTTATAAATTCCTTTCAGACATATTATTTGGACAATCTGTTAGGTTTTGTTTATTTATCTTATCTCCAATAACTATATTTTCTTCCAAGTTTTAAAATTATATTTTAAAAATATTGACATGTTACTTTAAATCCTGTTATAATTTCTTAGGGTTGATTCTCTTTTTGTTTTGTTGTTTTAAGTATTTGAAATTTTCTTATACTACATTCTAAGTGGAAATATTTGTGGGGTTTTCAGATGTAAATTCTAGCCTCTCTGCAGTTTCTTGAAAGCTTTTCTTAGTTATGAATTTTTCTTGTTTTTCTGGATATTACTTAAAAGCTATTCTCCATGATCTTTTTATCTTGAATGGTTATTTCAGTCCTTTTTGCACATTTAGCTCTAATCTAGGATTTTGGTTATCTCAGACTAGGTACCTCCTGCCTTGATGGAAACTTTTGTTTCAATGTAGAGTACTATCTTTTCATAATGTTCTTGAAATAGGACCTCAACTACAACTGCCAACCTTGGGTAATCAGTGTATTTAGGGAGAACAAAAGTGTGGACAGAATTATGTTAGAGTCTTTTTAGATGTGAAACATGTGACCTTGGTCCTCAGCCATGTTAGTCATATTCCTATTGTTATGACAATAAATGTGAGAAAACCCAAATTAACTGAAAAGGAAAAAAGACAGATTTATTTTGGCTCACTTTTTCTGAGGTTTCAGTACGAGGTCATTTGGCTGTGTTGCTTTTGGTCGTTATGAAGTCCAACATGTTGGGAAGTGTTTAGTGAAAGAAATTGCTTGTGCAATGTCAGGCAGGCAATCAGTCAGTGAGTGGGTGGGGGTTGAGGAGATCAAGATCTCACTATTTTCTTCAAGTAAATGCCCCTTGTTCTAAAAGTTCTGCTCCATCTTAATAATCCAACATATTCGCTAATATTGATGGCCTTTCAGGGATACCAAACCCTAATACTAGCTTCACACGGAAGCCATTTTTAGACTGTAAGTCCACCTTAGCTAGGGTCACTTATCTGTATGTTGTTCCAGTTGCCAGCTGATCATTTGATTTGGCAGTCAATCATGACTGTACACTTCTACATCTGATTCCACAAACTATTTTACCTTATTCCTATGAGTTTTTTCTTACACTTAAATTCTTATTTTATTTTGCTTCACATCATCCTTGTTCTTCATTTGGAAAGGAACTAAGGGATTTTTGATATGCTCTTCTTTGCCATATTGAACCAAGTAGTTAATTTTTTCTTTCTATTAAATAAAACAAAATCACATGGTTTAAACCATAACAGAAAAGAATGGGGTTGATAAAAGAAATTCGATATGTAGCTGTTGATTTCAGTTCTACTATATGGATGATTTAGTCTCTTGACTGAATACTTCTAGAAATAAACATCCCCAGTCATTGAAGATGAAGTGTCATAGTCCTCCTGTGAGACAGGGCAGTAAATTTAATGACACCTCTATATTATTTTTACTCCAGTGATTATTAGGCATGAAGAAACTCATACCTTCAGGGGCACAGAAATCTATGATCAAAGAAAAGGCACTACAACTAAAAATTACTATATAACCCAGCTATAACTTCTCTAGGCGCATATCTTGTTGCTCTAGTCACAATATCTTGGAAATAGAATCAACCTACACATTCATCTGCAGGTGAAAGGATAATGGAAAAGTGGTATAATGAAATTTTATTCACCCATAAAGGAAAACAAAATTATAGAGTATACAGGACACTCGATGGAACCAGAAGATACTATTATACTGAGTGAAGTGACCCAGACTCAGAAAGTTAAATGCCACATTTTCTCTTTCACATGTGTATCATAGCTACTGATGTTTGTATATTCATATCTACATGATGTGAGTAAATATAGATGAATGAAAACTAGAAATGGCTCTATGATAGTGGCGAGCAGAGGCTTCTAGGGAGAGCAATGGGGAGGGTAACACCATACATGTGATGTAAAACTAGAAGAAGAAATAATACTGGGACCAAGGATGCAAACAGAGGCAAGGGAAGACAAAGAGATATGGGAGAAGACTAAGAAGGAGGTTGTCCAACCAAAACTATGTGTGAAAATGACACAGGAAAAAAAAACTGTTATTTTGTATGACAGGTTTTAAAAGAAAATCATATTTAAAAGCTATATTTATTGATAGAAAGAGAGAGGGGAGAGAGAAAGAATGAGAATAAACGAGTTCCATAGACTGAAAACATACACGCTTTATATCTAGGTGACTGATTTTTTTTCCATAATGGCAAACAGCACTGAGAATTCCGAGGGAGCACTCACATTGGTGATGGCAAGCTTAGAAGAAAGGTTCTAGGTGGCATGCTTTAAAAAAAAAAAAAAGATAGAGGGGCTGTGTATTACCAGTTGTTTCTTTGTTCCCATACTTTTTGTTATAGACCATTTACCCTCAAATTTCCCAAAGATCTTACCTATCTTTGTGACTGTGTCCTGTAGCTCCTGCAAAAGATATAAATCTGAGTATGCAGGCTGCTTTCCCAGAATTACCAGTGAAAAATAGATACTGATTGCCATGAAGGGCAGATGAGCAATGTTTTCCTCTTTTGGTCACATACCACAGGACTCTACTGGGCCCAAAGAAACTGCTGCTACACAAAAGCTGGGTGGGGCATTCTTCCGGAGAAAGTTTAAACTGCTAGAAGTCATGGGTGTCATTGATCCTGTCCTCATCCCTAAGCAGCGGTCCTTGAGACGTCTGTATCAATTCAATTCCCTATCTTTTCTGTTAGGGTAAAGATGTAGTAAAGAAAGAAGGACATGGAAGAAAACCTTCTTTCCCTTTGCTTTTATATACAATTTTTGTCACCCAAAGAAGAATTTCTTACTGAATAGGAAGGACCCCAAACCATGATTTTTATCTAAGAATTCTTAATGTTTATTCCACGAGAGTTTGCTATTCAGAATTAATAAATTTGTGTTCCCTTGGAGGTGTTCCAGCATTCCTAGGTTATTAAAGAGTTGTTATAAAATGGCCAAAATAGCTGATTTGATCTGGTTACTGGCTGCCTAATCCACACTGTTTTCTTTCTGCTAGGTGTGAAGAAGTTTGGCTCTTTGACATGATTTTATTAGGGATAGGGACATAGTGGTTTTGCCTCCCTCAATGCTGGTCTTTTTAATTCCTGGTGGGGTAAGGAAAGGTCTTTCCTAGCGAAGCATTGCATTCTCATAAGGGGTAGGCTAGAAACCCTGTCATTTCTTTTACCAATAGCTGGGTTGTGAATGAGCTTGCAAACACAGATATTTCTGCTGTAAGGCAATAGTGCATCTCTGAAAAACCCTCACTTTCTATCAGGTTGTACATTGAAAAATTGCAGGGCATTTGAGAAAAACCAAGATTAGAGAAAACCACTCATGACTTATGAAATCTACAACTGGAATACTGACAAAACAGTATACTAATAAATACTGGTGGAGCTTAAAGGGCTTCTTACATTTTCAATTAATCAATATTACAAAAATAGAAGCTTCACCTTATAAAATGTTAACAGTGTCTTACATTGGGAACGAGAAAGATCTGAGGCTGCCAAGTTCTGAACTAGAGAACAACCACATAATTACAAGCACCGTAAGAAGAATGTGTCACCAAATCAGAGACAAGAAGAATGAAGGGTGATTGGGAACAAGATTATAGCTCTTCATCACTTGTTGGTGCAACTCAGTCAATGTACTTGGCATTTAATTTCTGTCACTTGGTAGTGCAAAATCTTATGTATGAATGAAGGTAAGTTCTCCTTTGCACTAATCTGTTATTCTTATTCAACACACATATACACAGGTTTACATTGTGTAAATCTATCCTCCAGCAGAAATCAACTATGTAAGGTGAGGTAGATATAGTCTCCTTGGCCTTTGACACTATAGAGAAGGAGAACAAATCACTTGACCACTGTACATCCATCTTTTCATATTTCAATATTAGCTACACACATTTCGTTTCTTTGCTCCCATCCCATACATTTAATCAAATGTCTGTGCCTTTGACTTCCAGTGTTAATAGTAACAAAAGATGAAGGCCTTTTTTTTTTGCTCCTTTGAGTTTTGGTTCTTTTTACAATAATGCAAAAAGATAAGAGGTTTATTTATTTATTTTTGTTGTAGTAAAATTCACACAACAGTGTTGGGATGCCTTAAAGACATTACACAGTTACTTGTCCTCTCCCTCGCCCTCAGCTGCCATCAAGAACTAACCTACTTTATGAATCTGTGGATGTGACTATTCTAGAGTTCACAGTAATGAATTCTTTCAGGGGAGGGACTTTGGCTTATGGCTTCTTTCACTTAGCATAATCTTTTCAAAGCTAGGGCTATGATATAGTATGTGTCAATGTTTCAGTACTTTTTATGGATGAATAACGTCCACGGTATGGCCATACTACTTGTTTTAGTCACTGTTCTGTTGCTGTGAAGAGACAGCATAATTAAGCATTTAATTAAGGACTTGCTTACATTTTTAGGGGGTTAGTCCGTTATCATTGTGACAGAGAGCATAATGGCACACATAGTACTGGAGTAGTAGCTGAGAGCAAATTCCTGATCTGCAGGGTTTCAGGGAGAGGGAGAGGGAAAGGGAGAGAAAAAAATAAAAAAAGACACTGCCTGGCATTAGATTTGAAGCCTCAAACTCTACCCCCAGAAACATTCCTCCTCCAACAAGAATACACCTACTCCAACAGAGACAGACCTAATCTTTCCAAATATTTCACCACTAGGGACTAAGCATGCCAATAAATGAGCCTATGGGGGCCATTATCTTTCAAAGCAGTGTACCACATGTGTTTATCATTTCACCAGTTAGTGTTCATGTTAGTTCTTTCCACTGTTTGACTAGTGTCAACAATGCACTATGAATATTTGTCTACAAGGTTCCATGTGGCACATGCTTTCAGTTCTTTTGGATAGATAACAAGGAGTAGAATTTCCAGAGCACATCAAAATGATGCTAGATCCACTTTCAAAGTTTTAGACTTCCTTGTCCTTTTGTGTGTGTTTGTTTGTTTTATTTTCATTATGTTTTGTGTGTGTGGTATATGTTCATGTATGTATGCATGTTTGCATGTGTGACCTTGCATTGCACCTTTGTGCTTATACACAATAAAGGTTGACATTTGGAGTTGAATGACTTCCTTGAACAGTCTCCACCGTATATATTGAGGCAGAGCCACTCTCTGAATCCAAAAATCACTAGTGACTCATTTGGTTAGCCAGCTTGCTCCAGGTAGCCCCTTCCTCTTGTCTCTGTTCTAGGATTACAGATGGAGCATACTCCTATCCCTATCTACCTTTTATATGAATTATGGGGATCTGAAGTCTTATCTTCATGCTTGAGCCTCTCTCCATCTTCTTTAGGCTCATTCTCTCTCTCTCTCTCTCTCTCTCTCTCTCTCTCTCTCTCTCTCTCTCTCCTGCTTCATTATTTTTGCAGTTACGTGTTTCTGATCATTTCTTTTTCTTCATTTCCTATGTTATGTTTTGGATTCTGTATTCACCTACCTTTTATATTTTGCTGAAAACACTGATGACCTCTAAACAGACAATTAACTTTTATCCCCTTTTCTAGTAGGTTAATATTGCAGCTGTAGTAAGAAATGTTAACAACGGAGGGGAATTTCCTTCTCTTCTTTTCTTTCATCCCTTTCTTTCTTTCGATTGCATTTTGATTGCATTTATCCCTTCCCTCCTTCTAAACCCTCTCATATACTACTCCCTCCTCTTCAAATTTATGGCTCCTCTTTATATTTTAGTTGGTATTTCATATATATGTATATTTTTCCAAATATTACCTGTTGAGGCTGTACACTATAACTTGCATGTATATTTTCACAGCTATTTGTCACTAGATAAGCAATTGATATGCTTTTCCTTGGGAAGGGCCGCCTCTCCTGCTTTCAATTTTACTCAGTCACTTATAGTTCTTTGTGTAGGGTTGAAGCCTTGTGGGTTTTTCCCCTCTGCAGTTTGGCATGTTCATTGGTGACTTCCTTGTTCAGCTTCAGTTTGGGTAGTCATGTTGGTGAGACCTTATGGGTGCAGCTTGTGTGGAAGGGTTAGCACATGGTGAGGAGTAGTGGCTGACAAGGTAGGAGAGAGATAAGAAAGGATGGGAGAGTATAATCAGAAGGCATTTAGTGTACATTTAGGAAATTGTGAAGGAATAAATTTAGTTTTTAAAAAATTTCACATATTTAAAACAAAACAAATTTATTTCTACACCTGGTAGCTCATGCTTATAATACCAGCACTTGGGAGGCTGGGTCAAACAGATTGTGAGCACAAGGCCACCTTTGGCCATATAATGAGTCCCCATGTAAACAACAAAGCATATTTGCCTGTGTGAGATCCAGGATTCATTCTTTGATATCTTTAAATAGCCAGTGACATTTTACTTGGCATGGTGGCATACACCTGTAATCGCAGAACTTGGGAGTCAGATGCAGGCAGATCTCTGTGAGCTGGAGACCAGCCTTGTCTGCAGAGTGAGTTCCAGGACAGTAGAGCTTCATATCGAGAGAGAGAGAGAGAAAGAGAGGGAGGGAGAGAGAGAGAGAGAGAGAGAGAGAGAGAGAGAGAGAGAGAGAGAGAAGAAGAAGAAGAAGAAGAAGAAGAAGAAGAAGAAGGAGAAGGAGAAGGAGAAGGAGAAGGAGAAGGAGAAGGAGAAGGAGGAGGAGGAAGGAGGAGGAGGAGGAGGAAGGAGGTGGGGGAGGAGGAGAGAGAGAAAGGAAGGAAATAAGGAAGGAAGGAAGAAAGGAAGAAAGAAACCACCAGACACTTTGTTTGAGATCCAAAGCTATCTAGAAGTATAAGGATTCTATACTGTTGGCCTCTAATATATAGTTTATTTTATCGCTATTATTTTATCATTAATATTAATTTTATTGTTCCTATACAGCTTGATAGAGATTAGCAAAGGACATGTCTACCACTGATTATTAGACCCTCTATCTACATGGACAGCTCTCTCAGACCTTTTCAGTTATCTGCCACCTTTATTTATATTATTTTTTTCATTCCTGGTCTTTGGACATTTCAAGAAAGTGTCACTTGTCACTTCGCTTCAGGTTAGACAGGTGAATTTCTTTTTGCCAGTAGTTTAGTTTCCTCTAAAAGAACAAGGCTTTTAGGAACAATATGGTCTTCTGTAATGACAGGACAGAGCTCTTCAGCAGATGGTAGCTGGCCCCTCACAAAGGTGGAAAAAGGCAGCAGCAGCTACTTCAGAATAATTCTTCCACTTGTTTTTCATATTCAAAAATCCCTTGAGGCTGGAGGGATAGCTTAGTAGTTGAGAGTCCTCGCTGCTGTCCAGAGGAGTTGAGTTCAGTTCCCAGTACTCCTGTCAGGCCGGTCATAACTATCTAACTCTAGCTCCAAGTCATCCAATTCCCTGACCCCCGTGGCTTCCTTTACTCACATGCTAATAACCAGATGTAAAACCAGCACTGTGACAACCCCCAAAGACACACACACACACTCAATTTTTAAAAATAATAAAAATAAATATTTTTAAACACTATTATAATGATGTTTCTTAATCTAGATGGTATTTAACAAAGTTTCCTCTCAGGAACATAACTTCGTGGTGTGGTAATAGAGTTGTTTTAGGGAAAATATTTGTATGGTCAAGTATATTTGGAAGTTTCAGAATTGAATTTCCACCAGCTACTTTCAATGCAGGACTTCTCAGAACTATTAGTATATTAACATGTATCATACATCAGAGATGTGTATAGGATGCAGTGTTTCTCAGACTTATTCAATCACAGGCTCATGATTTTGTAAAGCACTTTGTAGGATTAGTGTTCTTTGATACAGATTTTAAAAAGCATTGGATCATGTCACTCAATTACTAAATGCCATGTGTGTCATAGCAATAATCTGTTCGGGGGCTAAGGGTGCAATTCAACTGGTAGACTACTTGTCTAACCTGCAGAAAATCCTGGTTTTGATCTCCAGCACCACATAAAACTGGGTGTTGGTGGCACATGCTTGTAATTTCAGCACTTAGGAGGTAGAAGAGGGAATATCAGAAGCTCAAGGTCATTCTCAGCCACAAAGAAAATTGGACTCTAGTCTGACGTAGGAGACACTGTTTGAAAGATATAGCAGCTCTTTTGATCATTTCTTGAGGATGAGACTTCATTCTGGTCCCCTATTTCTATGCCCTGGAATTCACTGTGTAGCCAGTTGGCCTCAAGCTCATGGCAATTCTCTACCTCAGCTACCTATGTACTGAGATCACATGCATGCACTACCAAGCCCAACTTTATGTAGAATTTCTTGATGTGGAAGAGTTTCTTGGCATAACAGGCTATTTTTTCCACAAGTCTGTAAATATGTACTCTTTATAGTTGAACATGCTTAAGGGCAACCTTGGGGAATATGATGCAATGTTGATTGCCAAACCCTACACTAAAAACTCGGATCCAATTGGGCTGTTAGTTTCATACATTTAACCCAGATTCTCTTATTGATTTCATTTCTTGGATTTGCAAAAGGCAGTAAAGTTATTGCAACCAGGGGAGACTCTGGGAAAGGAGCTCAGGAGAACTCAGAGAGCAGCAATACTCTATAAGACTGAACTGGCGAGAGGACCCTGCTAATCTTCAAAGGGCTGTGGGCACCATGACAACATTTTGCCCGTGTAGCATTCCCAAGGACTAAGCCTGCAGTGGCATGCATAAACTGTGCCATCTGGCCTGCCTTCACATGTTTTCCCAGTACTCCCACCCAAAGCCTTTCTCCCCTGCCATCATGCACATTTAGAGGCCCTGGCTGTCATGTCCAGAAAGCAAGACCCTCCGTGGGGAGCTCCCCCTTTTACCCCACCCATTGTTCATGACTTGTTGTTGGCCAGAAATGAATGGCATTTCTCGGAATTAGCCCAGGAATTTCTGCTGATAAACAAATGAAACTCTCAAAGGGAAAAGCAATCAACATAGTTTGAAATAAAATCAGTGTTTTCAACTTAGTCTGTTTTCAACTTGGTTTGAAGCAAGAGTCACATCTAGGGTAGTTTAAGGAAAAGATTAGCGAAATGTCCTTCAGTGGGTTTTCATCCTAGTTGCAGGCCTACCTCTTCAAGTAGGGCCTGACTCCTGCTCCAGCATGTGGAAGAGGTGATTATTACATTGATTTCCTGTGATTTGTGCTTCCAAGTCCTGTTAAGCCAGGACATCTGCCTCACTCATCACCATTTCCCCATTAAGTTCTGACACCTGAGGTCGGCATCATTTCAGCATTGTTCTTTTTATGTAAACCAAGATTCCTGATATATTAACTCATCTTTGTGTGTGTGTGTGTGTGTGTGTGTGTGTGTGTGTGTGTGTGTGTGTGTGTATGTGTATGTGTGTGTGTGTGATATGCATGTGGGTGTGAACTTGGGTATGTACTTGTATATTTGTGTGTGTAGGCTAGAGGTTTATGTCAGATATCTTCCTCAATGGCTGTCCACCTTCTTTTTTTGAGATTGAAAGAGCCTTAATGAGTAAGGCTCTCCTTTTCCAAGGTCCCAGTGCTGTAGAGCACCAGGCCTCTGCTTAACAGCAGGGTGTTCTCTATTCATAGCAGAGGACATAGTAGTTTCTAGAATATGTTGCCAACTCTGAAGTCTTTTACTTTGGGGTTAGTTGAAAACCAATATGTCCTCAAAGTAACCAAATATCCTTGCTATCTGTTTCCTAGAGCCAAAGGGTTTCAGTTCAGGATTTTGGATACAAAATGACTATAACCTGAAAACTTTGCCAGATTATTTGCAGCCACTAAGATAAATAACAGTCTTTATTAAAATGATTTTGTCTGATTTTTGTATTTAGATTTTTATACTCAGCTGTTCCCTAAAAAGCCATTTTAGAAACTGGCAGACATAGGGTGTCAAATGATTGAAACCTGTTCCAAAATGCACCTCCTGTCTATATTTGGCCATCCATGTATTCTATTTGTAAATGTCTTGGTGTGTTTATTGTCCCTTGTCTTTGCCACATCCACACTAAGACCCAGAGGGTGAGAAATGATTCAGCCATATCTGTGTGTCTACTTGCAAAGTATTGAAGTATTGTTTCCCCTCAGAATTGGATAGAGACTATAAAGTATGTATACACATCTTCTAAAGAAAACCTTTCAATCCAAGTCGTCCAGAGATGTCTGGAATGCTGGGATTGCAGGTATATGCCACCATGCTTAACTTTCACTTTCATATCAATGGGAGAGAAATAGAGTGAAACAGCAAAAATCAGGACAATGTTACTCTACTTTCTTTCTGCTGTCTTGGTATCTGTCTTCTTTCTTTCTTTCTTTCTTTCTTTCTTTCTTTCTTTCTTTCTTTCTTTCTTTCTTCCTTTCTTTCTTTCTTTTTTCTGGCTTGAAGCCGGAATTCAGGGCCTGAGCACATATATTAAGGAGTTTAATCTAGAGCCTATTTTAAGTTGAAAAATTATGCTATGAAGAAATTTGAGAATTGGTGACATAACTCAGAAAAAGAAATCATAGGATAAGTAAGGACTATTACAGGAATCTAGCAAACACTGGTTTTTCAGAGCACATGCCATGTGGGATAAGGCAGATTCAAAAAAACAACAACAACAGCAACAGAGACACTGACAGAGACGATCATAAACAAATAGCAGCTAGCACTGATGACTATGAAATGCTGAAATTTGAAAAGCAAAAAGTTCCCATATTTCTACCTCTGGGGGACCGCCAGGGAGACTTCTATTAGAAAATGATTAACAGAAGCTTGTCATCTGCTCAAGGGACCTCCACAGTCCTAGAAATGTGCCCGTGTTGTCCTTTATCTGGAAGAATATATTTCTGAAGGCACTTTCTCTGCCATTGCTTTCTGAGGGAAATCGTGTCTGGAGCCATTCAATATGATTTTTATTATAAAAAGATAATTAAAGGATTAGATTATCAAGCCAGTGAGTCAATGTTGAAGGAAAACTGTAATTACTGAGCTTGCTGAAAGAAATACCGAGGGGACTTCAACAGCTTCAGAAAGATTAATGACTTTCGCCTTCCGTCTCCAAAAGGGGAAAATGGACAGAAATGAGCTTCAGCACAAGAAAGTCCCAGCGAGGTACTTCTAGTCTTTAGTAGGGGAGCAGATGTTGTCTAAAAGTCAGTATATTGAAGCTCAATCTTGATAGTGAGTATAAGCAAGATATGCATGTGTGTCACAATAGTTAGAATGGCAACCACCCCCAGTATATAGGGAAAGTACTTACTGAGGCTGACATGACAATTAGTACACCTGCCTGGTGACTATCTGGAGAATTCATGTAAAATCATCCATGCAAATCTCTACAGCATTTGTGCTTTCAGTATACATGTCATTTCTCAGGATCACATATTGTAATTACATGGCGTTTTCATTCATTTGGAATGGTGTGGTCTGTGATCGGAGGCAGAGTCAAACAAAGGGCACTGACATGCAGGAACCAGCACAGGTTCCTTCCTGTATGTGCATAAACTTCTCTGTGTCCTAGTCTATATGACTTTGGTTTTCCTGGTGTTTAATTTCTTCGATATCTCTCCTCTTCCTTCTTCTTTTTCTCCCGCCTTCTTGTGCTTTGCCTATTCTTCCTCCCCCTTTCTTTCCTCCCCAACAGTTAAAGCAGAATAGTCCTAAAGTCTACATATCTACAGAAAGACATATTTTCTAAGTGAGCTTTTGAATATGGAAGAAGGTATTTCACTGCATTTGGAACCATGACCTCCAAGCTGCAGAAGTCACAGTATGTTAACATCTGTATAGAGGCATCTAGTTTCGGGCCTAGGTCAGTGATTCAGAGGAGTCTTTGGGCTTCCAGAAATTCAGGTTGAGTAAGACCTCTTTTAGGAGAGAGGAAAGCTCCATTCCAATAAGGATCAGGATCTCCCCTGTATAAAGCTGTATTGTGGTGTTCTACAGGAAAGACAAGGTTCTAGCTCTGGTCTCTCTACAGTTGACTCTGAAAATCTTACAGAGTGGGTTAGCCTCTTTGTAACCATTTGGTCAACCTGTAAAATGTGTGATGATTCTTACTTCTACTCAGGCTTGTATTAATAGGAAAAAAAGAAGATGATGTGGGACACTGTTTTGAAAAATGCTAAAAAATTTTTTCTTTACTTTTCTGTCACTGAAACAAAATACTTGACAATCAACTTCTGGGAGGAGACATTCATCTTGGCTCACAGTTTCAGAGAGATGTTATAGACCACTGAATACAAAGGTTTAGGCATAGAGAATGGTGAAAAGACATGGATGGGGCAGCAGTTTGTGAAGATAGAATCATAGAGTAGCTGCTTAGCCCATAGCATAGACAAGGAGGGAGGGAGCTAGATCAGAGGCTAAAGCAGATAACACCTTCAAAATCCTACCTTACCCTTTAGGACCTGTGTCCCAAACATCCTGCAACCTCCCAAAATATTACCACTAACTGAACACTAAAGGTCTAGGGAAGACCTTTCAGACTTAAAATGTAACATGGATTGATAAACAAGACAATATTACATCACTGAAAGGGGAAGGATGTTAAACCCAGGGTCCAAGTACTGTATATGAATATGTCTCCACTGGTCAATGAGAACCTTGGCGTTTGATACTTGCAGTCCTAGATCCTGAAATAGACACTGACAATTTGTTTCCAATTCCAGGACACTGATATGTGAGGTTGCAAGAAAATTGGGTGGTAGGTTTCAGGCCAGTCAAGAAGGCAATATTGAATCACTGGCATCCCTGTGTGTGCCCTTTCTTCTGATTAGGCTCTGACAAGTACCTTCAGTCCTATACCTCATCATAATGCTGACTTCACAAAACTGGACAACTTGTTAGCAGGAGAGAATAAATACACTTGGAGACTACGTGAAAACCTCTCTACTTCCTTGGAATCTTGAATTAAGAGAGTGGTTTAACTTGGCTAGGGTGGACTCTTCCTCTAACTACCTCACTATAATTAAAACATTCTTTGCTTTGAGCTCTCGTACACTGATTAGGCTACCATTTCTGTCTGCTGGCTAGGGCTGCTGTGCTCCCTCCTTTTTCACTAATTCATACTCTGGCTGGAGCCTGCCATCCAGCATTTCTTCCAGGAGCATAGCCTGTCTTTTCAGGAAGTGTCTCAGAATTCAGGGGTAAAGAGCCCTCCCTCCAGTGCTACTTCCAAGTAGTCTTAATTGTCATAATGGTATCAGGGGAAATGTCATCTACATTTAACGGGCTGCAGCTAGAGACATGTGAAAAATTATACAATGAATAGGGTCGCAATGCAATAAAAAAAAAGTGTCTTGTACAAAATTTCATTGCTGTCCCTGTTGAGAAGCCCCAGATTGGACAACACCCTTAACCACAGAAACTCACAGAAAGCAGTCTTCTCCTAACAAGAATTCAATGGTCTGATTCTTCCCTCACTCCCGTCCTTCCCTCCCTCTCACATATTCATTTCAAAAACATTTAGAGAGTGCAAGATTTGACCAAAGTCTCAGATATGTTTTAGTGTTCCTGTCTCGAGGAATTTATAATCTAGCGGGTTCCACAGGCGGAAAAAATATTATCAAAAGAGAATATGATGAGTGCTGTGGTAGAGGTGCAAGCAAAGCCCATACAGGCAGGAAAAAAAGATGAATACGGACAGTCTAGCAAAGGCGGGAAACAGGCAAAGCCTCAGAAAAGAGTTGACATGCAATTGGACTCTGAAAGATGCATGGGACATGGCCAGATGGAGATAAGGTGTTGGGGAGAGGATATGCAAATGCATGAGTGTGATATGTGGCCAGCTGAGCAAGCTTCATGCATGAAAAGAGGAAGCTGGAAAGGTCAAGTGGATGGAGGCCAGTCTTGGGAGACTTTAACTGTTCTGTGATTGGACATGATTTTGTAGAGGTAGCCCAATATAAAGTAGGGAGTCAATAAAGTTTTAGTAATTCCATATGGCTTCTTACGATTGCCTGATTGCCTTCAAGTTCTTCCCATCCCAATCTCTCTCCAACTACTCAGTTTGTAGTCTCTAACATCGGACAAGCCTCATTTACTCTTTCTGGAATATTTTGCCATGTATTCACAGAGCAGTCAATACTGAATTTCAGTAAGAATTCAACAATAATAGAATATTTCATTTGACTTTGGAGAAGAGAGTTTAAAGGACTGAATACTAAGAATAGGGAACACAGATGCCACATTCATTTTATACATGCTTGGTGTGATTGTAAGAGGGTGTGTGTGTGTGTGTGTGTGTGTGTGTGTGTGTGTGTGTGTAATGGTACAATGATCATAATCATTCCTACCTCAGAGGACTGTTGTGAGGATTGCTTAGCACAGATATTATCTGGCCAATAGTATGCCTTTAATAAATTTAAGTTATTGGGTTTTTGTTGTTGTTGTTGTTGCTGCTGCTGCTGCTGCTGCTGCTGCTGCTGTTATTTCAAGCTATAGGGAGTTTGGTATGGAGAACTGGAAACATATGATGGCCAGAAAAGTTATTGAGTGTGTCTAATTAGTTTTAAATATGTGCCTAGGCATCTGAACTGTTGAACAATATAATGGTCACCATTTTGCTGTCAGAATGTAGATGTTCTTATGTGGGACCAGAGCATTAATTTTTCATGCATTTGGGTATTTTGTTTCCATGCTAGCAATGTGGCATGTAGAAAGCTTTTGTCTTCTAAGCTATGAATCTAAATATAATAGTTCATCTCTGCAGTTTCAACACTCAGGAAACCGAGGAAGCAGGATCAAAAATAGCAGGCCGGTTTGGGCCACATTGCAAGTTCAAAGTAACCTGTACTACATAGAAATACTTGTGTTCAAAGAAACGTACTAAAGACAGCCCAGTAATAGAATACTTATCTAGCATGTAAGGAGCTCTGGGGTTTGTCTCTAGGACCGCAGGAAATACATAAATACACATACAGGTAAATATTTTTAAAGTGCCGATCTGTGTTGAAGTCCAGGCCAGCAAATCTGCTCTTATTGTATGGGAATATGAAACAAAAGACCCACGTAAGTTAGGCCAGAGCCAAGGAGATACATTATAAAGAAATTAAGTTGGGAGGGGCTGGATAATGGAACAAAAGTCTGAACCCAGGAAGGATGGGAAAAGCAAAATCAGAAGGGGGGAGCTGGGAAGGACAGGATACAGAAGATCATCCAGCTGCCCCTAAACTGAACTTACAGTGTTTTCTGTGTTCTCTCTGGAAGAGGGGTTGGCTTGTCCAGCATTCAATGGAAACTTGTTGATTGACACTATGTTGGGCACAAGTTCAGTGTGAGTGTGCCTTTAGCTATTTATTTGATTTTTAAAAATTGCATCCTTTGCAGTAAGATTGTTTAGCTTCTACTGGCGCCCTGGGGCAGTAAGTTTAGATTGTTAAAATAGCAGCCATTAACACTCTCTGTGTTATGACACTGTTCTCCCTTCCTCCCCCCCCCCCCTTTACAGAAACTGGGCTGGAGATTCTTTGACAAAAGTTAAAGTCTCCTCTCCACAACAAAAGAAACAGAGTCTCCTCAAAGCCTGGGTTACTTTTGCCTAGCTCTAACCCCCAAAGGCTCTCAACTCTGCCCATCCCTGCTTCATGCTCACATGTTTCATTCACTCTGGAATCTTTGAATTCATCTCATTCATTCCCCATAACCCCACCCCCTAAACACACACCACACAAGCAAGAGGGACCCCAGGGAGCCCCTTGTACTTTCTTTGCTTTCCTTTCTTTGGCATGTTTTTATTTGAAATCAGTTTGTTAAGATGACACTAGATATTTTTTTCTTGTACATTAATCTTGCTGTGGAAGTAGCATGTAAGCACGTTCTTCTTAGTGCTGGTCATGCGTATTTCTCTAAACCATAAGTTTAATTCTGATTCTATTGATCAGTCAAACTGGTCTCTGTGGACTTTGCATACAATGCCTCTTGAGCAAATAGCCCGGGCAGCTTCTAAAAGATTTATGAATTCCTGGATTATCTAGATTATTCATAGGTCTACTTGAAAGGGAATTTTTCATGAGAGGACTGGATAGCCTGGCTTTCCTAAAGGCCCTTGGGGAAAGATCAAAAGGACAGAGACAAAGGGGACAGTGTGGAACTGCTCAGCTCCCTGAACAAGGCAATAATCGAGACCAGATACACAGAGCCTACCACCATCTCAGAATCGGCACTGGTCACAGCTGAGCCACCACCTAGGCCTAACAAGCACAAAAGGGAAGTTCTATTTTCTCTGGATAACTTTGGCATGCTGTCTCTGCTGGCATTTTCCAGTGGAACTCTGTGCAATAGTGGACACCTCCCATTACAGTAGCCACAAACACATGTGACTGTTGGACACTTGATATGGTATGCAACTACTGTGAGACTCAGAAACTGCATTCAAATCGGGCTTAATGGTGATTAGTTCAGCTGTAAATTGATACAAAGGACTGGTGACTGCTGTCCTGCATGGTCTCGCTCTATCTCATTCATTTGGAGCATTTATGCTGAGTTGAGTTTAGTTTTATACCTTCTATTTGTTAAGTTTCTTACAACTTTCATAAACTTCTTAAGAGCAGGCACCATATATCCTGTGAAGACAGAAAAATCATACCTTGAAGCAGTGTTTTGTTCAGCCCTCTATCTCTACACTTGACAAATAAGATCATTTAAGACAGTCTATAACCTACCTGAAGCCACAGTGCTCTGTAGACACATTCAATTGCCTAGAGCCTAAGTCGTCCTGCTCCCTGGATTATGCTTCAATCACATCTTCCAAAAGTCTTCAGAAAAGACTTTTAAAAGTGAATACTCTCTTTGCCTCTGTTGTCTTCATGGCTCACAACTGAGATTGATCCCTTGTCATTTGGAAATATTTCAGAGACAAAGTCTGTCTTCATCTCCTCATATGCTAAGCTACAAAGTAGCCTCTGGACAAAGGTTTGTAGAGTGAGTTAATTTCTCTAAAGCAGTGGTTCTCAACCTGTGGGTTGCAACTCCTTAGAGGTCACCTAATATTATCAGAAAACACAGATGTTTGCATTATGATTCATAATAGTAGCAAAATTAGACTTACAAGGTAGCAATGAGAATAATGTTACAGGGGATCACCACATGAGGAACTATATTAAAAGATCACAACTTTAGGATGGTTGTGAACCACTGATATAAGGCCATCATGGGGGGCAGTTATCTTTTGCATTCTATTTTGAGGGAAAACGGGTGAGTTTCAGTGCCTTTGAATCAGACAGACTTCATGTTGGCTCTGCTCAGGGAGACAAGACTTTTGCACATGGCCCTGACCTATGTAGGTTTTCAAATATAGAGGAAAGGATGTTGGGAACACTGGCTCCCAGCCAGCCCCTCTACATTCAGAATTGCCTTGATTTACTGAACATACTAGTTGTCCTTTGCTGGCAACCAGGGCCATGGCGCAACTCCCTCTCTTCTCTACCTTTCTAAAACAACCTAGAATTAAACATGTCTAAGATAGAACTTGGAGGAATTTATCTTTCTGGTCACTTTAGAAAGTGATACAACATACTTACTCCAAACTAAGCCCAGAATCCAATGCTAAAAATGAAGAGAATTCAGTGTATAGGAGGAAATAAAGTATCCTCTTATGATCCTTGGCTTCTCTTCCTCCTACCTCAGCCCTTTACCCTTAACCCAGAGCTAACCAGTGCTAACTAAGCACTGGCTGAATTGAAGCAAAACCTGTTACCAGCCACCAAAAGTCAAGTTGCAGCTGGGCAGTCCTGCCAAGAGCCAGGCTCAAGCAAGGAGGCAAATAGTTTGTGTCCCATCTGCAGCGCATGGTCTGCTCATTTGTTGGTACCACCTAATGAAGAAGCGATCTGGTCCTGAGATAGAAGGCTTCCAGGGACCCACCCAGTCCTAAAATTCTGAAGCCTAAGTATAAGCATTGGATGCCAAGGACACTGGAGAAAGTCTCTGGAGCATGTAGAACACCAAGCCAATTGGAGTGCCTGCTAAGCCAGCCCAGGATTCCTAGCATTCCAGCCACACCATATCCACCCCCAACCCCGGAGGGCAGCCAGTGGCCACAGCAGAGCCCACATCCAGCCGGTGAGACCCACAACAGACCCTCCAACGGCCTGCTTCCTCACTAATGGCCTGCCTCTTTGCTTTGTGCTGAGTTCAGGGAGGTGGACAAACTGTAACACCCAGTCTGACTTGCTGTGGACTCTCTGGGCAATGAATCATTTTGAATAAGCACTTAAGCAACTTTCCACTGAGTCATCCTCAGGACTGTCAGGTTCACTAATCCTGACATATACTGTGTATATCCTTTGTTCAGATTCTGTCCCCATGCTGATACTGGGGGCTGGATATAAACAGCAGAACTTTAACAATGTACTTGTTGGAAATCATTTGTATTAGGACTTCCATTGCTGCCTCTCTCCAAAAATGCCTGAAGCACTAAGAAAAATCATAACCAGTACTAACTCTTGGTCCGTGTGTGCTTTTGGCAACATTGCTACCAAGAATATGTCCTCTTTACTTTAAGTGGCACTGCATGTTCAATTTCTTTTCCAGATCCTCCATGGATCTGTTTTCATTTGGCTTCTTCTAGGCCAGGGCTGGCATTTTCTTTTTCCTGTAAATATTTTAGCATTTGCAGGCACCTCTTGCTACAACACTTCCTTTGCAGTGTGAAAGCTGCCATAGACAATATGCAAATGATGGCTATGGCTGCCTTCCAATAAAACTTTATTTACAAAGACAAGTCCTGGGTCCATTTAGCTCACACCCCTGTTCTTGACATAAAACAACCTAAATTGGTATGTGAAACCTATTCTCTCTGGCTAGGATGTCTGACGACCATTTAGAAGATTGGCCAGTTTTTATTTCATTTTAGGAAGGAGACATAGACATTGTAAGAATAGTTTTTCTCATTTTGACTATCAGAATCCATTTCTCAAAGGTGTTAGACACATTGTGATGACTAGGATTAGCTAAATGAGACCGAATTAACAATATATACACTTCAGAACATAAAACACTTAAAGTGTTCATCTCAGGTTGATATGTCATTCTTACCATTGACCCTGGCTGACAGAACCTTGCCTTCTAGAATTTGGTCCCATTGGTATAAGAACATAGCAAAGCAGTAACTGGTACTCTGGTTTTTAAATCTTTTACCCTTGGAATAATAAATCACTTTTTCTTGTGTGTCACTGGTGAGAGGAAGTCACCTATTCTTGGGGCCTGATTCTTAGGGACAGGGACACACAATACTATCATGTTAATGAATAAGAAGTGCTGTTCAGTGGCCTCAGTAGACATCTATTCCAAGAACTATTTCCTAGCATTCTTCTTGATGACTCTTCTTTCCTACCTTTTTGATTGGCCTACATGTTTTTTGCCTAAACCCTACCTGGCTTTCCTCATTCATAATAGCCATTGAAAGTAATACTTGAGAACATAGCTGAGGGGCTTGAATATTGGTACACTAAGAAATACTTAAAATTTTGTGTAGTCCAGCCATGAATATGAAGTCAGGCCTCTGAGCCAGGTCCTACATGCCATTGGATCCAAGCATTGATTGCCATTGGGCAGCAAGCCTGAGAACAATTAGACCTCCCATGTCTCTGGTTTTGATTTCACTTTTATTTACTTTTAGTGGGAATTTGAATCAGAGAGGGAATTCTAAGCACAATGACTCTAGGCAGTTCCTGCCTTTCCTGCTATGAAGAACAGTTGTCAAGACAGAAAGAGGTGCATAAAAGAACAGACAACACAGGTGACGGTGATGCTCTGTTATAAAGTGACTGTATGATAGCTTTGGAGGAGGAGACTATATGTAAAAATACAGTCTAGCCAGGAGAAACTAATTGTTCTGAAGATCTCAACTGCCCCATGACTATAAATACAAGGCTATCGGTGAATCTCTGACTCCGCTACATGTGACACTGAGATGTTTTCTTTAGTACTCTCGCCTTTCTAGGACCTCAGAGTCAATCTGTTAGATCTTTTAAATGTGGCCCTCAGTTTGGGAGGAAACAAGTCAAGAAAAGGTATGCCAGACACCTAACAGGTCAGTCTTCTAAGGATCTTGGGTCATTTATCACCAAGTTTTATTGGCAACATTCACAAGGCTCCCAACTGCAAGGAAGTCTAGGAAACACATACATATGTAACTGGGTCTCAAAATGGATTTGATGAACATGGGACATCTGGCACAAGGAGGATTCTGTACAGGAAATGTTCCCACTAGCTGAATTGTAGACTGAAGCCTTGAATAACATACTGTCAGTATTGAAATATTTGCTGTTCAGAGTGTACTGTACTACTTTGTGACTTAGGAAACTACTTCTGCCTTTGGATGCCTTTGTATATAAAGAAATATGACAGATTCAGTTAATAATATCTCACCTTTTTCTCTTTTACTCCATATGACCTTCAGCCCATACCTAAAGGCACTTATATTTTCATGGACACAGAGGCTTTGGATGTGAATCCTTAGAGACAGAAATGTGAAGATGTCATTCAGTGAAATGATAATCAGGAAGACCAGGCAACTTATTCTGAATATTGAACCATTCAATGCACACTTATAAAGTAGGGGGCTGGGGCTGGGGAGATGGCTCATTGGTTGAGAGAGCTGGTGGCTCTTCTAGAAGAGCTAAGGTTGCTTCCCAGTGCCCATGGTGAACTGCTCACAACTGCCTATAATTCCAGCTGCAGGAGATTCAATGTTCTCTTATGGACTCTATGCACACACATGCACATACTCACACAGAGATGCATACATACGTATATACATAAAAATAATTAAATAAGTCACTCATTAAGTAACAGGCGTCCATCAACATGGGGGCGGTGAGAATAAGCTTGCTGTTTTAGCCCTGTGACACATACCACAAATTCACTTAACCTCTTGGTGGATATTCTTGCTAGTTACTTCCTTTTTGTTTTCTATTTTTATGTTTAATTACATTTTTCATGGTAAATACTATTTGTTGCAGAAAGGAGAAATTGTAGGTATAATTTCTTGCTGTTTCATCTAATGTTGGGTTTGAAGACTGGCATTTATATAAAAGCTTTTCTGTGTCTTTTGTGACTTCCTAGGTAGTTGATTTTTGGTGATGTAGTTTTGGATACTTATATATAAGAAACACTCAAGTGTCTAATGTCATTAAGAGTAGCTAGTGCTTTGGTACCTATCTAGAGCTATTAAAATAAGAATGTTCGCCATCTGTATATAGTAGTTGAAGATTGGATACAAACGTATCAGTGACTTAGTTTAGTCGAGGCTTGCTCATCCACTCTGAGGACAGAGCATCCCTTATTATTTTAGGCAGTGCTCTTAACAGTAGAGTCTTCATTTCTTTCCCTGGCTTTATTGGATGGAATGGAGCAACACATCCTGCCTTCGTGGCAATCAAAACTATCTGCAGCCATTGCCACATATCCCTTCAGGAAATACTATTGCAAGTTGAAGCTTCACATTAAACAGTGGGTATCTTGTAGAAGTTGAGAACTATTGCCCTAGCACTAAGGGATTCATGCTTGCTTACTTTTGAAAATTATTTTCGCTTTTTAGAATTTTTTACTCTTTCATGATTTCATACATATATACAGTGTATCTTGATCACACTCAACCCATATCCTCTTTCTCACTCTCCCTGGAGCCCCCAAATACTTCACTGTCCCACCTTCATATTCCTTCTTTTTTATTTTTAATTATCCACTGAATCCAATTAGTACTGCCTACATGCACATAAGTGTGGGACCATCCACGTGAGCATAGGGAAGCCACCAGTGACCACATCCCTGAAGAAAAATGACTTTTCCTCTCTCAGCAGGCATCACTTGCCAATAGCTCCTAACTCTGAAGACAATGTCTATACCTCCCTCAGAACCCTACTCTGGAATTCAATACATTTCCACATGTCTCCCAGAAATGAGAGTTTAGAGACAAAGGTTCTGGGTAGTAGGGACTTACTGATTAGCATGCTTGCCCCCAGATTTCTGAGAAATATTGAAAAATTATCCCACATGTATCTTCAGAGCTCAGATTGAAGAGATGTGTCAATATTCACCAACCTTTGAGAAGGTCATTCTTCAAGGATATTTTTGATGTCATGCATGAGATGGGCTCTAAAACCGAAGTCCTGAAGGAATACTTCTCAACTTGAACCTGCACATGAACTGCTGGTCATCTTATCATAGTGCAGACACTAGATCTAGAAAGTAGGGGGGTGAGGTTCTGCATTTCTACCTCGCTCTCAGGTGACACCAATGCTGCCCACCTCCATACACCACTTTGGAGGAGATGGTTTGTATTCTTAGAAACCAAGAGCTACACATTAGAATTCTATGTTCCTGTTCTGCAGAGGGAGTTAGTATCCAATAAAGTATTATTCATTAAAATTTCTTCATGATACCTCTCTCAACAAGGTACAACTAATATGAGAGCCCCTCCTCTTTCTCATTCTATGCAATCAATTAAGACTAAGAAAAGTGGGGTGGCCACTTCTTTTGTTAGTCATCATCTATGCCAGATACATAAATGTATATTCACACATTTGTATACACATATATACATATTAGAAAGAATATTGTGTAGGCTGACCTCAAATTCACTACTTAGCTGAGGAGGTCCTTGAACTTCTGATCCTCCTTCCTTTACTTTCCAAGTGCTAAGATTACAGACATACATCCTCATGTCCAATTTACCCAGTGCTGGAGATCAAACCTGGGGCCTTGTTTATGCCCCAGGTGAGCACTGTACCAATTGTGTTACATCCCCACTCCTCACTCCTATGTTTTTCAGAACTCCTATGTGTCTACCTTTTGAAAGTTTTTAGAATATATATTTTTTATTCTTTCACAATTCCATACATGTATGCAATGAATCTTGATTATATCAAACCCAAATCTGCTTTCTCATTCTCCCTGGACCCCCCAAATATCAATATTCTTTCCAGAGGAGACAGTGAAAAGTACTTTTAAAAACCATTAGAGTAACAATGTTATTTTATCCTAGTTTAACTTTCAGATACAAGAAAAAAACAACAGCAACAACTTTCAGATACTACAACCTCTATCTCTAGAACTCACAGATCTTGAACTCGACCTTGCTTTTTCTGAGTTAACCAATTCCTAGTTTTCTCAGTAGGAGATAATACCTGTGTACCTACCTGAGAGGGCGGATATATGCAGGGAGAACAGACTTAATAAAGATCAAATTGAAGTCCTGAACCTAGAGCCTGTCCAATCACCATCATTAATCTGTAAATATTAATTGTGAACACTGATGTGATTATAAGTATTGTAATCTCAACCTTTAAACTCTATTTTGTACCTCCACTATTTGCATATGTTGAACTCCCAACAGTAACTCATTGTTTGAAATTATTTTCAATCATGCATAGTATGAAGTGGGGAATTTGAACCCATTCTTACCAGATAACTCTTCTCCTTGCTCTACTCATAGGAATTACTTATGGAAAACAAAAATCAGACCTTGTCACTATTCTAGCCTTGGCAAATCGACTGATAACCATGCAGCCTGTTTGCTTGATTAAGATCTGACTCCTGCAGTAACTTTTGCTTCTGTTAACTTCCTGTTGGCATGAGCATACGTGACAATATAGGAGCATCTAAGTATACCTCCCACTTTTTGTCTGCTCAGTTGGTAGGTTGATTTTACCCTTTGCATCTCTGTTTCCCAAAGAGAAGGCACTGTTCCATAGAAGTCAGTAGTGGAGATCTTCTGCACCTAAATTTCCTAACACCATTCTTTCCCCTTTCCTGTGTTGTCTACTGTTACCTAAATTACTCTCCTTACAATTCTGACTTTGCTTCCATCCTTAAGGAGTTTCCTAAGAGGAAAACCATAATACTTTTTCTTTTCTGCTGTTAGCTGTTGTTGTTGTTGTTGTTGTTGTTGTTGTTGTTTGAGACAGAGTTTCTTTGTGTAGTCTTGGCTGTCCTAGAACTTCCACTGTAGACCATGCTGGCTTTAAACTCACAGGGATCTGCCTGCCTCTGCTGGGATTAAAAGCTCATACCACCACTGCTGGTTTTCTGCTGGCATTTTTAGCACATGGAAGATGAGCCCCTTTTTTTATGTCTAGAAGGAGAGGCACTAAATTTTTCTTATAATGTTCCCCTTGTTCCAGGAGGCTGAAGCCTGCAGCTTTTGCCCTTTACCTGCCACCTCTTTCTCTGTAACCTCAGCCAATGACCTCTAGGGATGAACTGCTTTCTGAAAGCAGATGCTTACAGTTTAGCAAACAGAACAAAATTCATGTTTGGGAATATGTTTTTTCCATTAATTCTTGGATGCTGACTGTAATTTTCCTTCCTTTAGTAAGTCATAGGCTAGCAATAAGCTCTTTCAACTATCTTCAGATAGGTC
This sequence comes from Arvicanthis niloticus, assembly GCF_011762505.2. Lineage (NCBI taxonomy): Eukaryota > Metazoa > Chordata > Mammalia > Rodentia > Muridae > Arvicanthis > Arvicanthis niloticus. The sequence goes on along the minus strand of NC_047679.1, from coordinate 89,375,408 downwards.
CTGCTTCCAACTTTGTTTTCTCTCCTGCAGTCATCCCAGAACACTTTCTCAAAACTACAAAATCTCACTAGATCATTTCTCTGCTTTAATCACTTCACTGGCTTCTCATCATATACACAAGAACTGCAAACTGCTGGACTTGATATCTTAGTATCTCCAGGTGCCTGATGTCTGATGTCATTGCACTATCCTTGCAAGGACAGAACTGTGGTTTCAATCATTAACACTCTACAGTATTTCATAGGAGGAGGCCTTTTCTCTTGTTTTAGATGGCTTCATAGTAGAAATAAAAAGGTCAGGAAAGGGAAAAGACACAGGAGTTGCTAGAGGCACATGCTAGGTTTTAGCTGAAATGGGTAACTAAGGATGAGAAGTAGGATCTTAAAAACTCACTAGTTACTATTATCCAAGAGATAACAAATATCAAGATTCTCATAATGTCTGGGTGATACATATGCATATACATATACATATACATAGTGGTACTTCCCAGAGGGTGTTCCTTGGATGCTTTGGGCACAAGAGTTCAGAAAAAGGCTCAGTTGTGAGCATACATGTTTCTTTACTATGAGACTTCTGAGATCCTTTAACGTGGTGAGAGAGACACAGGGTGCCTACATTATAAATCTTTCCCAACTTTATTTGATGGTGAGAATCTTGTTCTCACAGAACATCTTGTGGACTAGTAGTGCTAGTCCAGACTTGGGAAATGCTGCTGTAGGCAATACAAAGGAATGCCTGACCAAACTCCCCACTGTCTCATCCAGATGCCTCACATTGTTTCTGTAAGTGCTGCTTGAGGGTAGTGACTAATTTGTCCATTTCAAAGGGGCATTGCCCTTCAAAAATATCCCAGTTCCCAACGGATTAGGACTAATGGAGTAATAGTAGAACTCATTTGGGGAATTTATTTGGGGGAAAGAGAAAGGCAGAGAGTGACACATGTTACCACAAACCTGTCATTAACAATTACAAATCATGCATAGCAGTTTTAACATTTTCATTGCTACTGCTAAGGCAGTTAAGATACATCTTGAGAATCAGAAAGCATAAAAACATGTAGTTTAGCAGCCAAGCAGTAATACACAACTGCCACATCCACAGTAGAAGGTTTTTGTTGTTGTTGTTGATGATGTTGTAGGCTTTTTGTTTGTTTTTCGTTTAGCCTACATATTACAAGGGAAGATGACCATTTGACATTGAAAAATTAGCCTCTGAAAACAAACTTGTGTCATTTAAAACTGCTTCTTCGGTTGTTGGGCTGGGCTTCTGGGGGACTTCTCCAGCCCTCTTGTTTTTTGATCCTGACTTTTAGTCTTTGTTTTGGCACTACAGATCTGTGTCCCATTTGCATCTTGGGGCCTTACTTCCATGTGTCCAAAGAAAAAAGATTTCCAGTTTCCTCTTGGAGGAAACCCTAGGAGATTTGTGTAATGAGATTAAATTAGTTCATGAGCTGAATAATGCAGCTGATGAGCAAAGTGGAAGAAATCTGGACAGGGAAGAACATAGAGGTTCCCTCTGAAGACTGAGCTCTGAGGGGGCTCCATCAATAAATGCCCTCAGCCCACACAAGGCTGCTATCAGATGTGCATCACTGTGGATGCAGAGAATGTAGAGCACGTTCTCTGCAGAGACTGGTACTACTAAAGCACCCAAGCTTTCTTTTTCAGCACTGAGGGCTTCTCTTATGCATCATGTAATAAGCTGAATCTGGCAAAACCTGTTGACCATTTCCCCAGAAGGATACATGTGCTCTCACACACTCAAACTTTAGCAACTCACTCAATAATCACATTTGAAAGTCCTGATTCACCCCATTAATCTGAGCTTTATATGAAGAGCCATTTGGCACTGAGATGTGTACGTTTACATCTTAATGGAATTTAAGATGGATTCTGACCATTCAAGCACATACCATGTTTGTTCCTTCGTGTTATTCCGTTTCCATGCTAAAGCTAACAGGAGATGGAGAAAGAGAAGGCACAGGCCTTGTTTCCTTTGTAGTTCCTGATTATTTAGAAAATAATACATCTAGGGCCCATGAAATCACACATAGAGACACAGGCAATGAAACCTAGTGACCTGAATTCCATCCCCAGAGACTGTAAATTGTCCTCTGACCTCCACAATATGCACAGTATAGCATGTGTGAATGCCCCCTCCCCATATACCTGATATCACATGTTATGCATTAGGAAGAATAGGAAGAGACAGATCATTGGAATTGCTGCAAGACACCAGAATGAGTTTAGTAGACCCTAAGGGCTAAGGAGGATATGAATAAGCAAAGGGCAGTCTGTGGGGGTGTTTGGTTCTAACATGAGTCAGAGCAGAGTTGGCAAGGATCGTAAGGGAGTGGGGGCCTACCAGTGGAGCATTCCTCAGCTCAATGGCATATCCTCAGGGGGAGGGGGGAGCGCGTTTGAGATATGTGTCATGCCACCGGCTGGGATGCTTTTCCATCTGGGCAGGTTTGGTTTTAGGTGCCTGTCCACAAGCCAGTTGATGAGTAGCCCTGCAAGGCCCTCACTGCTACCTGAAAGGCAGCAAGTCACCAGCATAGGGGCCCTTACTGATCTAATGGAACTGGACTATGACATAGTAAGCTCTCAACTCTCATCTAGTCTGCTAGAACAGACTCTGTCCCAAGGTCCCAACTTTTCTCTTTACCTTCAGATGGAGTGCCGTCAGTAAAGTGGAGGGAGCCATAGCCAATCGACTGTTGGTATGGTTTACTGCGCCCCAGCACTTTTCAAAATAAAAGTTTTTGTGTATAATATAAGTCCTACCATGTAGAAACAAGTAAAAAATGATGCCTCTCAACAAATGTACGTATACAGTTACGAAAAGTTTTTAGAAACAGAACCCGGAGAGGCAGAGCTGCAGCAGCCTCATCACTCAGCAAGCCAGTCCCCAAACCAAACTCAGAACACACAAGATGCTGCCAAAGCCCAAATCTGTCTGAAAACACCTCTTACTCCCAGCCTTCCCAGCTTCCCCAGCCTCCCCAGCCTCCCCAGCCTCCCCAGCCTCCCCAGCCTCCCCAGCCTCCCCAGCCTCCCCAGCCTTCCCAGCCTCCCCAGCCTTCCCAGCCTTCCCAGCCTTCTGCCTGACAAGAAGGCATATCAGGCAGGGTCAGCTACTGCCTGACATCAGCTGAAGCACGAACAGGAACAGGATGAAAGACAACCTGCAGATGGAGTCCGGATGAGGAGGGGAGAAGTGGGATTTAACCGGGGTGTGAGCTTTCAGCGCCCTCTTTCACTCTCTCCTCTCCAGCTGCAGCAGCAGAGGACTGTTTCCCCTCACTCGGCACCTTCTTGCTTGGGACAGAGTGTTGTGTCTGTCTGTTTAGCTGAAGAGTGATCTGCTGAATCTGCTCCAGGAATTTCCTGGCCTGGGACCCCCACTGGGGGGTTGGGCCTGGGGTACAGGCTGATAGGCCACTTGTCTTGCTGAAGGTGTGCACACAGAGTCTCTTTAAGCTTTCCATGCAGGAATATCTTCCCTGTATTAGTTTCTTTGTTCAATTCAGCAGTTTATCAGTTGGACTCCATTTCCCAAGGCAGATACTGGGAACAATAGGAAAAAGAACTATGGCACAGGATTGGACCCCCCTCTATTCTTGGCTGGTCTCCATTTATTTTAATATGTTACCTTATTTCACTTCCTCTCTGTCACTAGGGTACAATGCACCTTTCTTATATCTGAGAGTGCCCCATTTTGTCACCAATTTGTCTTCATTGTAGAATGTATAGCACTTATGTTTTCTTCCGTACCATTTTTTATTGAAATAATTTCAGGTACTATAAAATTCAACCTTTTAAAATATGCAGTCTAATGAGTGTTAGCATATCCTTAATTGAAACCAATACAATCATCTCACTCCTGAATATGTTCATCTTGCCCAAAGGACATTCCATACTTACTAACAGTCACTATATTCTGACTCCTCTCCCCAGGTCCTGACATCCACTAACTTAATTTCTGTCTTTTCAGATTTATACTTTCAATTCATTTTATAGATGTAGAGTCATCAATGTGGTATTTGGGGACCAAGTTTATTCATGTAGTGTATTTGTTGTTGTTGTCTTGGTTTGGAAGAGGCTTATAACACTTCAAAACAGGCTTGTGTTAAACTCACTATTGTAGCCCAGGCTGGCTTTGAACTTTCAGCAAACCTCCTAGTCCACACCTTAGAACACTAGAATTAACATCCAACTCACTTATACTTTTTAAAGAATATTTTTATTTATTCTTTGACAATGTCATGTTTCTATATATCTTTATCATATCCACCTCAACTCCTCATCCCATCTTCCACGGTGTTTCCTGGGCCTTCGAGGGGGTAGTTGATATCGACGTCCCATTTAGGGCTGGGCACTCAACAGTCACTTACCAGTAATGCCACTGCACGACCAGAAGCAAAACCACCAAAAGCCTTCTCTTACCAAAGTTGAAAACAGGCCTAAATCTATGAGCATAAACATAAATAGTTATTAGGCTGTTTGGCAACCTGTTCGTTTAGCAAAACAACGGTAGTGGGTTTCTCACTAGGGCTTATGGCCTCCTTAACCAAGGACTTTGACCAGGTCCACAATAGTAGACACAGATTTCTTCCTCCACAGCAGGTCTTAAAAGACAGTCGGAAAGCAATTGGTTAATTAGTTAATTAGAAACATCAGTTTCCGGCTTCCCTGCTGGCTTCCGATTCTACTCACCGCAGTGGACATCAAGTGAAGAAGTAGTTAGGTGAAGAGGTGAGACTAAGGCTTGGCTATGATTGGAGGGAAGTAAGATGCTAAGTGAATGGAGAAATCGAGCAGAATCCTAAACTGAACATTTTTATGCAAGCCTTTCTGGAAAGCAGCTCAGATGCAGATTCAAAACAAGATGAAGCTCAATGAGATCAACACTCATCTTTGTTTAGCAAGTCCCGCAAGATATAGAGCAGGAAAGGGCATTGGAAGTGATATGCTGGGAGAAGGAGCTCAACTTGTGTTTCTCTTTCGTGGCTGTGGAAACCACCCACAATGACAAATCCATTTGTGACTATTCTGACCCTTAAAATCCTCCTGTCTGAGCACTCTTCAGCGATCCAAAGCCGAATTCAGCATGTGGGTGTGATAAGTGGCTCTAGCTAGAAAACAAATGTTGGGACAGAAATTACATTTGTCAACTTGGGGAGATGGCTGGTCCAGTAAGACCACTTACTACACAAACACGAGGAGCTGAGTTCAAGTCTAAAAACTCTACTTAAAAAGCCATTTGTGCTCACAAACACTTATAATCCTAGGGCTCTTGGGACCAAAGACAGGAGGATAGTAGAGAACTGATGGCTGCCAGCCTAGTTCCAGGCTCAATGATAGACCTATCTCAAGGGAGGAAGACAGAGTGCTATAGCACATGTTCCTTTGGCCTCCACTCCACCACACAGTTGTGGAAACCCACATATGCATACATATACATACATAAAAAGCAGGCAACACAGAGAGGCAAATACTAACACCAACTTGGCTATCACTGACAGGGAGAAGATGGGGTAAATGGAGTCCAGAGAACTAGGGCACAATAATATGAATTTAAGAGCTTGGAAATGAGTGACTAATCACCATCCAGGATCTGATAGCTTTTGAGAAATTCTACAAGAGATAACGACTGCATTTTACTTCATGAAGGTAAAAAGAAACATTGTTACTGTGTTGAAGGCCTGGATAATTTCTAACACAGTACATAATATTAGCTGATTAAATTATGGCTTCTCCTTTGGAGTTTAGTGAATACTTTGTACAGAAGCAGGATCTACCAGTGTAAGACCATGCTCACTGTAAGACCTATTCATTACATTCCAGCTCTTTCCTCATAAAAAATGCTTTCTGCCTTCAAGAAACCCCATCATTCCAAGCAAGTAATGATATAACAATAATTTTACATACTTATCAATAGTATGTAACCATTCTTATGTTGAAAACATTAGACATCTTGGTTACTTCTCACAAATCATGAAGCTGGTATTGTTAGCATCCCCATTCACAGATGGGAAAACTGAGGAAAAGAGCAATTGAGCAATCGACTCAGCTGCTAAGAACCAATAAATGATTATAACAAAGCTGAATATTAAACCCAGATAGGACATTCTGAAGTTAAGCATCGCCATCCACTTATAACAGAGTCCAGTGGCTACATTTTCAGCAGTCTCCCTAACATGAGTCTTGTGTTGGAAAAGTTCTACTTCCTTTATTCTGTTCCCTACAGTCTCATCATGCATAAAGCATCGAAGGGTCATGTCACAGTGTAATTAACAAGTGAACAATCTATTTTAAAATATGTGTTCCATTGGCATCCAGTATGAATTTTGTTGATGAAATTAGGGTACTCATTAAGGACCAGTGATAGGCCCTTCATAAAAGGAGCAACAGAATAATAAAGTTTTATGGGGACAGAGTTTGGTGAAGACCTGAAAATCATAATAATCTACTCTCAATGAATCTACTTAAGCCATCAATCCAAGGGGCCCTAGACTTGCAGCTCTGGAAGTATGAACCTAAATAGCATGTGTCACCATTACTTCTGGTGAACTCATTTGGTCTCACTGAGAATTTCAAGTGATCTGAACCCATAGACCTTAAACAATGTAACTTTATGGAAGGGAACAGCAGAATCCTATTGTAGGAGATAAAATCACCTACTTTCATCTAGCCTAACCACAATGGTCATCCTTCTACTCCTCATCTCACTACAGGATCACTTTGTCCGGGTCACAGGTGATTTCCTACAAGAACCCTTACTTGTGTCCTTTTTTTCTACTGAGGCAAAGATTTAATAGGCCTGCTCATTCTTACACAATGATATATGGAATAGCCCTCACCCACACTTTTCCTAAGGATGCTGAATTAATGGGGTCAGGAGAAATGCCCACTTGCTGAAATAAGACTGTGAAAGTTATACTTATCTGTTCCACAAGTAGGAATAGAGCTAGGCTACAAATGGCCAGTTTTGTAGGACAGAATTATGAATTCTCAGAAGAGACCCAAGTGGTTATCTTATATATGTATATATGTGTCTAATTCACACTATCCCACATAAAATCATTTATCTCTCCGCAACACATAATTCCTTCATAAGTATTATGGCTTTCTTGTGTAGCTTTTCTTAAGGAATAGAAGTGAATATGAATATCTACTCTTTAAAGAATATTATTATTATTATTATTATTATTATTATTATTATTATATAGTATGGAGTTCATAGTCATCTTATACCTTCTTATTTTTTTCATACTCTCTCTGTTAAGTCTTTTCATTTTCATATTCCCTCTCCATCCTGACATCTTGCCTCCTGAAATGGCCTGAATATATTCTAGTACTGTATCAGTGAAATATCACAAAAGCAGAAGTTATATTCAAGCTCACCCATGACACAAAGTATAAACAAGAGTAATGGCAGCAGAAAGGGTGTCCTTGTCTTTGTGATTAGCCCCTGATCCTTGGAAGTCCTAAGATGGTTTGTACTCATTTCATGACACTCTGAATTTGCATGTCTCCTGACCTCGAGGTTGCCTTTTCTGGGTAGCCAAGAATATTCTCACTAGGAAAACTGCTGTCTGGTGGTGAGGAGAATAGGAAAGGTAACAACCAGCATGAAGAATTCGGCTTCCAGAGAGTTCAGAGAATGATAGTACCAGGCAGGAAAAGAGTGATGTACCATAGAGTTTTTGGTAACATTTTCCAGCTACTCTGAAGAGAACAAAGGATAAAAGAAAGTAGGCTGTGACACAGGTATTCTCACTAAGATGTCAGTGGTAGTACTGTTGCATAAGAGACTTTTCCTAGGAAAATTCAGTGCATACACATCTATTTGCCTCAGGAAAGGAACCCACAACAGAACACACTAAGAGTTAAAGTATAGTTCAACTTGGCCAAGCGATGAGTTTTCACTGAGGTTATTAACAGGATCATTGGTGAGGATTTACTTACAGGAGTAAAGATGACTCGGAGGCATTGATAACATATATTTTTAAAATCAACAATAAAACACAAAGGCAACATAGGTGACAACAGTCACTAAAGCCACATCCTTGGATCTCTCTGCAAAACTTCCATGCAACACAACAGCTCCAAAAATCCCTTTTCTGCCACTTTCTGGCCAGCACCACTTCCTCCAATGGTTGTTTACTGTTTTGATAAAACAGGGCAGGGGCTTTTAGAATTTTATAAGTATCAGCCTTCCCAGACATGTGACAACCTCCTGAGATTTACCTCCTTCAGGAGGGGGTGTTTTGATCCCCAGGAAAGTTTGTTAGATTGCAAAATCTAACTGCAAAGTGACAACCACTTAGGCAACAGGATGACTCTCCAACGTTAGACTTCAGTAAGAGAAAAAGTAGTAATAAATATTTAAGGTAAGGAAGTCTTCTCTAAGCATCTCAGAAAATATAGCTCTGTTCATTTATAAGGTCATTCCTTCTGTAAACGAGAGGGAAATAAATGGGTTCTTTTCTAGCCCATTTGTAACAATATGTCTCAATGCTGGTCTGATTTCTTTGTGGTGTCTTTTTTCCACTACTTTTCATAGTGTTTTGTGGGAATTTAAGTAGAAACAGGGGACACAGAGAGACTAGAAGCTATGCAGCCTGGATACTTTTATTGTAGTATTCTCCTGAGGGGTCCTGGAGCCAGCTTGGGTTTACACTGATTTCCTGCCAGCTTTCAGCTAGGAGCACTGAAAATGTTCCAAGGATAGTTGGTTCAAAGCCCAGCCACCTCAGAAAATCTGGGAAAGGAGAGTATAGAGACTGGGGTGGCTTTTCTTGCTTATGTGGTTGGGAAGCATGCTGTGTTGGCCCTATAAAGATTTAAGAGGAGATTTGAGACATGTGCCCCATTCTTAGATAGAAAAACATAAACAAGGGAAAGTGGCTTGTGTGACATTAGAGGGAATTGATACTGGGCTGCCATTATGATTCATAGATACTATTCTAAAATTTTAGCACCTGTTTGTGAAAATAATGCACCCTGGAAGGCAGAAAAACTATTTGTGACTCTACTTTCCTACTGAACAGCTCTGTAACATGTGTCAAATCTTTTGGGGTTATCTGTGCCTTCATTTTCATAACTCTCTCCCCCAAACCATTAAGAATATTAGAAGAGTAAAACCAAAGATACTGAGATAGTTTTGTAGTATAATAATTGGTGGAAGCTTGACTATAATTTCTCTCATTTGCTTTACTTTCCATTCTCCCCTGTCTTCTGCTACCTCCCCTATTCTGCCGAGTAGATTAGTACACACCAAGTGCCACATTATCTACTCAGAGGACTACTACCAAAGAAGACTCAAGGTTTTACATCCAGTGGGAAACTTATCCCTGCAGGTACCCTGCCACTGGTGCCATTGAAGGCACAGTTGAAATGAATCCACATTCTTTTGAGGCTAAATATTTCCAAAGGGTGTGTGTGTGTGTGTGTGTGTGTGTGTGTGTGTGTGTGTTCCAAAAGATCTGCCAGCTTCTGTGAGAGTCATGGCAAATATTGTTTTATAGGTCATTGTATGTTTCCTTTACCACAAATGCTGAGATTTGGAATAATTAGAGCCCAGGGGACAAATGGCCCTGGTTCTGTCCTTTTCTCAAAGAGTTCCACTCATTTCTGCCAGCTGCAGCTGTCTGCTTGTATGCACACATGGGCAGGGCCAGGGACTCACGGTCCAGACAGAAAGTCAATTAGTATGAAACAAAATCTTTCTTAAAGCGTTCTTGTTTTTAAGGCAAAATTCAGGAACTATCCTGACATGCTCTAAGGGTCATGGGTAAGTAGTTAACATCGGAGGGAAGAAGTCAAGGTCAGATCAACTTATACAGAAAAGTAGAAAACTGAGTTTTTAGCCAAATCATTGAAGTTGATTAAAAGTGAAGTTTTCTGGTTATTTTAGGACACAGAATTGTAGTAAGATAATATAGCTTTCCTGGTTTGTTGGTTTGGGGTTTTGTTTTCATTAACTGGCCCTTTGCTTGTCATGGGTTTTAAGTGATTGGCACGTCTTTTGATAGTGGATAAGAATGAATTTCAGAATCAGGTATCATTCAGTATCCTGGTGCTGCCAATCACAGGTTGTGTGACCCTGGACACATAAATTATTTTTATGTGATACTGCACATCAAACTTGAAGGCATGTGCTCTGCCACTGAACTATGCTACAAACCCAAGTCATTAAATTTCTTAATTCTTACTTTCTTCATCTATAAAATTGGCATGACCATGTATGCATTAGGATGTTATGGATGAAAACCAATGAAATAGTGTTCTAAAAACACCATTTGCATAATATGCATAACACTTAAGACTCAATAAATGTTAACTATTTTTATATTATGATAATGATGACAAGTATTGTTGTTATTAGCCTTTATCAATTTTACCGCATCTTGAGAATGTCAGTTTGTTTTTAACAGTTATAGTGATGTGTAATTTATCCACATAAAGTGGACTCTTATTCATTGTATTTTTTACTGATAAAATCACCTTACTCCCTAAGCCACTCTCAAATGAAACTCACAGCTCCTGCTAGTTCACCTCCTCCATCATCCTGTGAAAACTCTTTCCACACATCAATGATTAGTGACCTTGGAACATACCCATTACAATTTTGGCGTATATTCTCTGTGTGTGCATGTATGTATGAGGAGAGATGCAGAAAGACAGAGACAGAGATAAAGAGAGACAGAGAGACAGAGGCAGACACAGACGGAGATCAAGAGCATACATACTCATGCAATACCAAATATACTAAAGGACATCCAGTGAAAAAGTTCTAGAGATCATTCACTGTAAGTTAACTCACTGGGTGAATTAACTTTTTCTGCTCTGTGACAGATGCATGCTAGACTCTGTCGAGTAGAAATACATGAAAGAGACTCAGTAGTCAAGAAATAATGCATGCAACATGTGTAAATAGGCTGACAGAAGGTGAAATTTAGTTTCAGGACACAGCATATTTTGAGTCTTGTTTTTGCTGTCTACTAGTTTTGTTACGTCAGGTAAGTCAATCTCATGATGTGTTTCTCTCCAATGAGAAATGAAGGTAAGAACCTAACATGCTTGGCATAGGTGGTTATACATCTCACTTTTAACAATGTATCTGCAGCCTTTTTGTAATGGTTTGCTATGTGACCATAGTCCACAGACACAGTAACATTCAAGTTCCAGATTGTGTGCTTTAGACATCAGGTGCTTTGAGAGGTCCACAGTGTGGGCTGGAGTCTTTGCACATCCTTGGGGAGAACAGGAGATGAGAGTTGAACCTTTATAGACAAGGACTTCAATAGGAGAAAAGAGTGAAGGAAGAAAGCTGTCTCAGTGGAGGAATTAATAAGTAACCACAGAGAAGTTGATGCAAATGCATGATAAACTATGTAAAACATTACAAGGGATATTGTTTCCAGAGCAGTTACAATAGACAATAAATGGTTCTTCTGAAGGCCTAAGAGAAAACTAAATACTAGTAGTACGGACTTCTTTTTAGGTACATTAATATCTTATCCATGCTGGACCAAGTATAAGTTTAATCAAGGCAAAACCTTGTCCTCATTTCTCTAGTGCTTATGGTAGTGCTTGGCACGTAGCAAATGTTCAATAAATTCTAAAGAAAATCACACAGTCAGCTGTGATTTTTTCCGTGGCTGTTTTAACCTCTTGTGCTAGGATTGTGTTTTAACTCTTTTTGTGTAGTACAGCCCCATCTGCTGTAGAGAATTATGAAATTTGTTGCAGTTTATGCCAATACTTGATGTGTCTTTTTTCCTTGTTTTCCTCCTCCACTCTGTTCCAGAAGACTCCTTACCACCGGTGAACAATAAGGTGACCAGTAAGTCATGCGAATACAATGGAACCACTTACCAACACGGAGAACTGTTCATGGCTGAAGGGCTCTTTCAGAACCGGCAACCCAATCAGTGCAGTCAATGTAGCTGCTCGGTAAGACCCTGCCTTCCAGTGCCGATGCCACTCTGTACCCAGATAGGGAAGTAGCTGCCTCTGCATCTGTGTTTTTATGGAAGCTGACACTATCAGGCGTTTGAGTGAAGATGAGTTGAATTGAAATAGTGAGCCTCCCTGCCTGTTCAAGTTAGAACAACTGTCAAAAAGGTCCAAATCAATTATAGCCAAGGCTTACAGCCATGAGAGTGCTAAAATGAGCAAAGATGAGCTGTTTAATTTAATCAGCATGCAGTTTCCTAAGTGTTTATATCACCTAGCCCTTTACCTTAAGGATTCATAGCTATTGAAGTCTTGGTGATGCCGTAGGTGCAACACTACTATTGCTCTAGGACCACTTGATCCAATTTTCAAGAAAACTGGGCATCTATTTGTTCCTTTCCTATTTCTAGGCATTTCATACCTGGAATATATTGTTATTCTTTTCATCTTATCACCAATAGGTAGTCATTCTCAATTTTGTACAATGAGAAAATTACGTTAATGTCTGATCACAATAATTCCAATACACTGTCACTGTGTACACTTTATAGAGTCTAGCATCTATGTCCATTCCTAATTGTTCAGTACAGAGAATGTTAGACCAAACAATAAAATAGAGTAGATATTTAGAATGAAGCAGAAGAGGAGCAATCAATGGATCTTTAGAGCTAGTGGATTCTGGAAATGGGGGGATCAGTTTTGAGGACATGGATCCTAGTAGGATTCTCTAGCAGATGTCCCCTTATGCCCTTGAGTGTATATGAATAGTACAAATGGACTTAATCGCTTGCAAAAAAAGGACAAGACATTAGGAGGGGTTGGGGATGGGGGTGAATAGGGGGGGAGTTAGGGGAAGAGTAAGGATTGGATTTGACCAAAATACGTTAGTATGCATGTGTGAAATTCTCAAAGCATTAGTAAAACTGTATGCTTTTAACTATTAGAGGGCGGTACTAGAAGAGTGCCTCAAGTTGGAGAAGAAGCTGAGCTACACAGCAAGAACTTGCCTCAAAAAAAATGACAACAAAAAGATAAACAAAAGATGAAACTGAAAGGAACTTAGAAACATCTTTACTAATTGACAGAGGCTATATAAACACTGGATAATCGAGGAAAATGGTAGAATCTCTCCCAGTTGGAACTTTTAGTGAAAACGTGGTATCTCAGTAATGTGAGAGAATATTATTGTGACATTGTTTCTCTAATGGCCTTCCTGGCCTTAGTAGCATGTGTATTCAAGAAAAAAAAAAAAACCCACAAAGTTTTCTGGGTAACATTTAAAAGGTAGAATTTTAGGACATTTGAATAATTTAACTTACAGATACAACTCCCAGTAAAACAGCTCCTCTCCCTTACTTAACATGGGATTGAGCTCTGGAATTAAGATAACCTTGTATAATTTTATTCCCCACAAAAATACCTTGCGTTTTTGGTTTTGAGAGAAGACGCTACTAAATTTTTTTAAATAGTAGCTATAACACAAATCCTGATTTCGATACACTCTCTACAGCCAGCTTGAGATATGATAAGGACCAAAGGAAATAACACTAAGAGAGAGGAACAAGATTGTGAGGGTTTCGAGGCTGGTGACATCCCTCCAGGAACACTGTTTCTTTGAGTCAGGATACCTGACAAAGATTGTGAACTTTTTGGAGAGTTCATCTTTTTCATGAAGAAATAGGAAGTAGGGAAGGAAACAGCACCCAGCAAAATGATGGAAGAGTCTAAAACAAACTCTAAGAGGGAGAACATTGCCGTGTTCTCAGTCCTCACTATATCCCTGGTACTAATGTAATTCCTGAAAAAATACTTATCTCAGATCATCCTAGAAGGAATTCTCCTTTTCCTTGGCAGGAGGGGAATGTGTACTGTGGTCTCAAGACTTGCCCCAAACTGACCTGTGCTTTCCCAGTCTCTGTTCCAGATTCTTGCTGCCGAGTATGCAGAGGTAAGTGTCTTATATTCCAAGAATCTGAATACTGCCATCCTAAGTAGCAGAATTTAGGAAAGAGCAAAATATCTGTTTGGTTTCTCTGCCTTTGTTTATAGAGATACTCTCAAATTATATATCAAATGGACACATCATCACCTCAACCTAGTCTTTCCTTCATTTGCATCTATGTTTGGCTTTACAGTGGTACTGTATTCTCTTTCTAAGTTCCTGAGCTCACACTTAATTACCTTAACTTGTTCTTTGTTGCCTTTTCTCAAGTTGCCAAATCTACCAACATGCCTTTCTCGTCCGTCCCAGTAGCAATATTAATATTTTCTTCTTTAGATGCGCACAATCAGTGAATGTATTAACTATGACCTGTGTGCTAAATTAAAACTAAACCATGCCCAAGGCTATGTCTATAATATATGCATATGAGATATTGCTAGACTGTGTATTATCTCTATATGAATTACAAAAAGGAACCCCATACTTAGGACACTCTCTTGTCATTCTCCAGAAAGCCCTTATACCTTCATTTGTGATACCCTGGGTCAGGACAAAACCTAATGTAGCCATAGCAAAGAAATGTTTTTTGACCTTTCAGAACTCATATTTCACCAGAGAAGACACAAATAAATAAATAAGCAAGCAAATATCTATATACATACAGAATAAATATTATTAAGGTAATAAATTAAAAATATTTTAAAATTCAGAGGTTTACACTTTAGTTGTAAGGAAGGCACTGGATAGAGAATCTTGAAACTCAAACCTGAAAGATGAAAAGGAGTTGTCCATGCAAAGAGCCTGGGGAAGAAAATTCCAGACAGAAATGAAAAATAACTAGTTCTAAGGCCTCAGGAAAGGAAGTGCTTGGAGCATTCCAAGAGTCTGAGGAACAGTGTGGCTGGAATAAGGTGGTTGAAACTGGCAAGAGATGAGATGGAGCCAAGGAGAAGAACAGAAGTTAGGACATGCAAGTTTTTAGTGCCCTGAGAAACCAGTGGAATCTTGTGAGCAAGAGTGCTGCACGGTTCCAAAAAGGTTCCAAAAAGGTCCCAGTGGTTCTTTTTGTCCAGGTTTTATTAAAGGGAAGCAATAATACAGGAGGAGAGACCTGAAACGTTGGAAGAGTGACCTTTCCAACATGGAAGGATAAGGCTTGCTCTGAGATCACGATGCAGAGAAGTTCTAAGTACAGCCTGTGGGATCATAATGAGTTTCAGCCCAACATGGCTGTTTCCTAGCTGCCTGACCACCATCAACCTGCCTAACAGTCTCTACAATAAGGAAAATGGTTATAAGATTTAAGTGGGATAATGCACATATATGTATGCATTGTCACAGTGTTATTACATTTGAGTCAGAATAGTAAAAATTGAGATATCATGCCCTTTCCTATCTTTTGACCTTTGTTCTCATTTAATTTTAATATAGCCTAAAGTCTAAAATCCTTTATGCACAGAGATGTGCATGAGGTTGATAATATAACCATCTGGTCATTTCCAGTCTTTAGGCCAAAAATATTTTATTTGAAAAGGGGGATACAAAAAAATATAAACTATCAAACAATTGATAAAAGAAAGGACATTGTGAAATAGAGTGTTATTATATCAAATAAGCTGTATGCTGCAGCAAACAGGCTCTCAAGACATAAGGACATGGCTTTGACATTATAGGACCACCATCTACACTATTCCGTTAGACAAGACACTTAACCACCCAGAGCCTGGGATCTCTCAGCTGTGACAATGAAGGATGTGATATTCACCACCCACAGTGGTTGTAAAGATTAACTGCAATGGCATAGAGTGCCAGGATAAGACCTCATAGAGAGTGATTGTTTAAGAAGTGGCAATTATCCTGTAGTTAAGTAGAACTGAGCCTTCTCGTATTTGATAGATTTGCCTTTTATTTATTTAATCTCCACAGACAGAGCTTTATTTCTAGTCCTTCTTGTGGGAACAGATCCTAGCACTGACTGTCTTCAATTCTCTTGTCATGATTTAAATTTTCCCTTTTAGTGAGTCCTCAGAAGCAGCAGATGAAAGCTCATTATTACTGATCATGTATTGTCCCTTCATATGCTTGACAATTCGTTAAATTCTTCCTTTGGCATCTCTAGCCTAAATGCACCATTTTCTTTCATCTTTCTTTATAAAGACTAAATCCCCCACTTTTATAAAAATTGTTTTTTCTGTGCCTCCAATTTCTTTACATCTCTCAGTTGTATATAATGTGCTTGAAATGCCTTTGAAGTTCCCATTTCTGAAGCACCTAGTTATTTTTTCTGTTGAAATGATGTTTGTACAAAGGTGTATCTTGTAGAAGCATATTACTCACACAGCAGGGAACCCAGACACTTCTTCCTTATGCTGACCACCCTAACTGCAGGCCAAATACTGAAGAAAAAAAACAACAACCTTTTGAGTGCTGAACTTGCAAACCTTCATATAAAGGGCCCCATTGAAACAGCCTGTCTGCACTGTCACCAAACACTAATTCTCGCCTTTCTCCCTGGGTCAGACAGCAATCCCAGACTCAGATTGAATCTCAGCCCCAGCCTCAGTTGTTTAGACATGTCTGTGAGCCTGGGACAGTCAGGAGAGTGTTGGCAGGGTGCGTGTCATTGCTGGCACCTCAGCAAACCTCATCTGGACTGGAAGCATAGTGAAAACAGCCGCTAGAACCATAAGGGAAACTTTATCAGAAGAAAACATCTCTTCAGAGATTGTACTACTGCCATATATGGGGCAGGCAGACCTCAAACCAAACCCACACCCAGCTTTCCCCCCACCATTTATCATTTCGGCTTCCCGTCTCCTGCCTATGTTGCCAAGTCAAAGGGGAAGGCTATGTACTTGGACTATAGACAAAGGGGAAGAATTTGGGGTAAGCTGCTGAATGTATTCAAAGGCAATCGCGTATTTTATATGTAGTGTGGATATGTAACACTTACTACATAACAGGCAGTATGTAAGTGCTTTCAGGTGGAGTAACTCACTTGATCTGCACAACAATAGTGGGAACTGGTTTTCTTCCTATTCTACAGCTACAAAGTGAAGACTGAGACCCTAAGTGATCTGTCCCAGAGCAAGAGACTAAGCGGCAGAATCAAAAACTGAGTCTAGTCATTCCAATTCCAGTGTCCCAAATTAGTAACCACAAAAACCGTTGGGATACTTTTCTTATTTACTTACATCATTATGTGCTAAATCCTTCTCTTTCCCCCAGAAAACAAAGGTCCTAAGAGCAAGTTCCAAGCCTATTTTTGTCTATCATTTTCTCTCTAGCACTGAAATAGGGCAAGGTGCATAGTAGTTACTTGACAATGTTCTTGTGAATAAATGGAAACAGATATCTACAACCAAGAATCTTTGAGTATGAAGAGAGAGACGGGTGGGATGAAAAGGTCCCCTCCAGTTGTCAAGTGGGTAGACTGAGACCTTATAGAGAAGGGCGGGCAGTACAACTTCCTCTTAAGAGGATTTACCTACACCACGTGCCATATATGTTCCTTTTTCTCCTTTACTGTCTTGCACCAGGAAACATTCTTGTCACAGTGCTGTAAATGTGTCACAACAGTTAGTGAGGCAATTACTAATTTGGGGCTCTGGAGTCAGCATGACTAGGTTCTTTTTTTCTTTTTCTTTCTTTTTTTTTTTTTTTTTTTTTTGGTTTCTGTTTGTTTGGTTTGCTTTTTATTCCCATGGATTCTTGCACAAATCATGTAACTTACAATATATATCATATACCACCAAGGACGGGTGTTATAAAAGTCAGTACCTGAAAGAAGGGAGGGTCTGATCCTGAGAGTAGGACTGGAATCCCTGGAGGAACTCCTTTCTGTCAACTCCTGTGATTTCCACATCACTTTGTGCACTCCAGAGTGAGGAAAGTGGAAAAACAGTGACAGTCCTATAGTCACTGAATCTTTTCATTTCTGATGCTATGATGAAACTAGCACTCCCATCCATCCCCCGCCCCCCGCCCTTTTGTCCTACATCACATGTGGTCCCTGATACTTTAATTCATTGTTACTTGTTTAGGTAGGTGAGTGAACAGAGTTGCTCGTTGTTTTGTTTTTGTTTTTAAGCTTGAAATGGAATGTCCCTATTTAGCCTAGGCTTGCCTCACATTTGTGATCCTCCTGCCTCAGTTTCCCTGATGCTGGGATTATAGGCATGCACCACCACACCTAGCTCTTTGAAGGGCTTGGCTTGTTTGTAAAGGCTTTTAAAACAATCTGGTTCTTCCTTTGCCTGCAACTAACCCCCATTTCATTGACAGGAACACACACACCCAGACCCTGTGGCTCAGACTATGTCATTTCCCCTTGTGCTACATATCTCTCTTCAACTTTCCCCACCACAAGCTTTAAATGACACCTCCCTTTCACCTATTAAAATGTAATCATTCTTTCAGGAGCACAGCTGAAACCACTGATTCGTATTTTTTAATAGTCTTTTTATTTATTACTTGGCAACTTCATACATGTATATAATAAATTTTGTTCATAATCACCCCCTCTTGCCCTCTTATCCCCCTCCTCCTGAAACCCTTATTCACTACAATTCTCCCTCGCTTGCCAAGCATTTATCAACAGTTATTGAAACATCACTTCTAATAGCTGTGACAGGTGCATTGGGCATTTTGACTTCCTTCTTTAATTAACTGTAGATCTTAATCTGGTCCCTACATTATAATCACAACATGATCACTACATGATTACAACACAATATCTGAGACAAGGTCATTGCTAAAGTCAAGAGGTATATCTCAGAGTTCTAGAGGTTAGAAATTTGAGACTGGGTTACTTTGTCTGTTAGATGAGGGCCACATGCTTTTCCATCCATGGCAAAAAAAAAAAGTGGGATAGAAAACTGGTAGTTTCAGAAGCAAGAAAGAGTACAGAGAAGCTGAGCTGATTTTTTTCTACTCTTACAAGAGATCCAGTCTTCAAAGAAAGATGGTAACTTCTCTTGCCTGGTGTGTGCATGTCTCTAACGTCTCTCTCCAGTACTGTAATTACTTAAAAGCTAAAACCCATGTTGTGTAAGCGAAACTTTATGTCTGTTCACTAGCAGCTTTCCATTTCTCCTTCCAAAATGAGTAGGTTATACACCCATTAAATATCATACCTATACTTAACAATGGGTACTTATACAGTTTTAAAAGGCATTCCATCTTAAAAAATTTGTGCTGAAATAAAATAATGTTTATTTGTACTGAAATAAAATAATGTTGACTTTAGTGTAGTCTCATCTACACTTGAAAATAATTGAAACACCACATTTTCAAGGCTATACAAAAGTCTGACCACTGTCAGTAATATCTTGTTAACAGTGCATCACCTCTGGTCAGGAATATGTAACCATATTAGAGATATTCCAGTGTTGCCTGCCCTTCCTGCACCCCAACTTCCAACTAGAACCTTTAGCTTCCATGGACATTTTCTAGGTTTTTTTTGCTTTCTCTCCATTCTTTCTTGTCAGAATTCATCCCTACATTATTGTGAACTGTCTCAGGACCCCCATCCTCATGTTTCTTTTTGGCATGTATCTTATTTCTATTCTATTGCTTCCTTTGAACAGTGGATGGGATACCACTGTATTTCATATAGAATTTAAATTAGTAGTCGACTGTTCTAATTGGCCATCTGGGATAGTCTGCCAGGGTCAATAACATCTCAATCCTTTTGTAGAGTTTTAGGTTTTTTTTTTTTTTCTGTGATTGTATTAGTGTGGTTATAAAAATGAAGAATTCCCAACACAGCATTTTATATAAATTATTTCTTTATGGGTGGTTAAAGTCTCTTTTTAGCCTCATTCTTTTCTAAAATACTTTTAGAAATCCTCTAGCTGCCCAGAAGTTCACTATTGGATGTGCCCATTGCTCACATTAATGGAGTCTCTACGAGCCTAGACTCCAACATTTATAGGAATCTGTCTGACTCTTGGTTACCAACATGAGAAAATGGTAAAGAACTATGAAAGAGCCTAAGCATGCTTAGAAAATCTGAGACATCCCCTGTCTCATATATATGTATAGGTATGTGCCTTGATCTTGTATATCTATGGCTGTGTGTCTGTGTATACGTATTCATGTGCAGAACCTTGTGCAGAACCTTGGCATCTGATGATTTAGAAACAAAATGTTCCTTTTCCTGTGTGAGGGTTAAATTATCTCCTTACTAGGCTCTGCTTGCTTAGTTGATCTAAACTCTTTCTTCTGTTAAATACCTATACTTGTGTAGGAGTCCTTGAATCTTGTTCTTTTCCCACTTACTCTGTCTCAGCTGTTTTTGAGGAGAAGGAGGAAAAATCAGTAGAGAGAAAGGTAATAGGCAATGCTCACCTGATAATTTCCATGTGCTAGGCACTGTTCCAAACATTTTCTATATATACTAACTCATTTATTCTTCAAAAGCCTTCAAGGTAGGCATTACTGCATCTGTTTTAATAATAAGGGAAATGACACACAATGAAGTTGATGGATTTGTCGAAAGTCACACATGCAGAAAGATGGAAAGCTTGGGTTTGCAGCCAGACTCTGCAGTTCCACTCTGCTCTCTTAGACATTTAACATATGCGGCCTTTCAACTTGGGGAAATGAAGCAACTTTGAGAATTCTGTTATCTCTAAGGCTATGGAGAAATGCAGTCTATGTGATGATTTTTGTCTCCAGAGACTAGATATGGTACTCTGGGAAACCTTGACCCCATTTTTAATGATGAGTTTGGATATATTTAGCTATATCACCATTGAAAGACTAGAGTGTTAGCCATGCGCACCAGGTACTTACTGGTTGATCTACCATATCTATGCCTCTGAAACTCAGCTGCAAATGGGTTCACACTCACAATGCAGCTTTATAAAAGTATTGTTCATTTTTTTTCTGGGTAATTGTCTTGTACATAGCAGGTAGAGCTCTCATAAATTGCTTTCTTTGTACTTGATCTTCCATTTTCCCTCAAAAGCTCTTTCACTATCTGCCTCTGTTCTTCTGGTCTCAACTCATTCCTCTGAAAATCTGCAAATACCACATATGACCCTGATGATTCATTTCTTAATGGTGATTAGAGTGATTATATAATTCACTACCTAAACCAGACATTTCAGAAATCAAGAGATAAAGTCATAATAATTGTGCCTGACAGATAAAGAGACAATAAAACTAGGTTAGCCTAGATATAATGGGCCTTATGGCCACTGTACTTCTGATGTCCTAAATGGTTCAGAAGTGACCACACACTGGCATACTTTTCTGTTAGGGCCTATCTTCATGGGTATATCAGAATTTCATTGTTCACATGGTCTTTTGAGAGAGAAGACTGCTTCTTTGACCTACTCAAGCAAACTGGGGATTAATGGAAGACATGTAAGTTATAAAGAGTCTAAATTTAATCCTAGTTTTTGACCATTTTTCAAACACTTGTTTTCCATTTCTCCCATTACCAGAAAGTCAAGCCATCCCAGCCCTATAGGGTACCACTCGGAGTATAATTAAGATTTGAGTGAACAACACATATAGCACTTATGGTTAAATGAATATTGTTTGACGTATAGTACGCTAGAGTTGTTTTTCATTTTGATCTAAAAGATTCGTTAAAATTACATCTTGTTTCTTCTCAGGATTAACTAGAATCCATCCCTTTCCTTAGAGTCACTGTTCTTTTTTTCAAAGCAGTTGTTGAAAGAAAAAAAATCATATCACTCAAGACAGATTGTCCAGTGAACTGAGGAAATGAAGCAGGTATTTAGGATATTCATGCCTATTTCCCCCATGATATTAGAGCTAAGATTCTAAATGAATATGCAGTATCTATTTTCTAGTAATCAGGCAGACACTAACTGTCTCCCTCTCCCTCTCCCTCTCCCTCTCCCTCTCCCTCTCCCTCTCCCTCTCCCTCTCCCTCTCCCTCTCCCTCTCCCTCTCCCTCTCCCTCTCCCTCTCCCTCTCCCTCTCCCTCTCCCTCTCCCTCCTCTCCCTCTCCCTCTCCCTCCTCTCCCTCTCCTTCTCTCTATGTTTGTGTACTCAAAGTAATGGCTTGAGTACTTTTGTAAGTGGCTAAGATACTTAGTTTTATGCACATGTATCCATTTGTAAGTGCTCAGGCAGTGGCACATTCATCTGACCCTGTTTTTACAGGGTATTAATCTTCCACTGCCATTCTTGACACTGCCTTAGCTCACTTGCTTTGCCATCTTAAGTTTCTGCCTAGTTGTGACTGCATGCTTCTGAAATGCTTCTGCATTTTGACTGGACCATAAGTACTTAAAGGCTCTTTAATAAGAAACCCTTTCTAAACTGAAACTTTAAAAACTGAACTTCAGAGATTGCTAGACTAGGAAACCACTTGTTTGCTAAAATCAGTCAGGAACTCATTAAAAGTGAATTTGATGAAGAGAGCTGTGCTGTGATTTTTTTCTTTGTAATTTGTTTTCTCTCTTCAGCTACTCAGAGCTGGCTTGGAGCCATATCATGCAGCTTTATTACATTTCATTTTACCATTTGCTGGTAAATCTCTTTCTAGTTTCCAATCTTCTCTCTGGTCTACTTTCATTTGGCTCAGACCCACCACTGCCAACTAAAACAGGGCAAACAAATCTTAGTTTATCTCTACTCAGTCACCATCAAGGACACTGAACACCTCTCCAGATTTCAGGCTGACAGTTATTTCTCTGCTTTCTTCCTCCATGGTCACATCAATCACCAGGCTTAACACTTTCCTTTTGTCTTCAGCCATGAGACTCAGTTTTCCTCCCTGAGTAGTGTGCAAGGATGCACACCCTGTAATCTCTTACTACCATAGCTGCATCCTGATGATACTCTGGAGTTTTAGTGATCCCAAACTAGTCTACGTCTTGCTGCCTGAAGCTTCTTGGGGTATCATTTGCACTATAGGACACTCTAAAAATTAATAGCAGGATGAAATGTGAATTCTTCAACCTGTTTTTGATGCCCCCATTTACAGCCTCTCTTTAACTTCAAAAACCCCCTATTCTCACCTTCCTTCTCCTCCCAATTCCCTTCTCTCCAATTACCAGCCCCTTATTTTCTCAATCTAAAATTTGTATTTAAACCTTACCTACTTACTTCCTCCAGTGTGCAGCTTGCTGTTTCCAAAATGGTACTTCTTGCAAATGTCATTCATTTCAGCTGAGGTATTCTACCCATGTCAGTGTCTCTGTGTCCCTCTAAACAATCTTAACCCACCTCTAAATATTGGGACATAGTTTATTTAAGATGCTTTCTTATGATTCCATCTGACTTGTTCATCTTCTCACTCAATAAGGCCTGAGCTGTTTTTCCAGCTGCTGATCATCATATGTTTTAAAACTGTATCTTACACTGATGTCCAGTCACTTCCAAATACAGCATGAACATCTCGAGGGCAAGAGCCCAGCATGATTTCTCTCACTTGCCATAGTGTCAGTCTTTCCACTTGTTTTGTATTCAGGGCTTGTTATTTGACTCTTCAGTATTATTTCTAGTCCTAGCTAACTCTCACTGTAGTCAGCCAGAGTTTCCACATAGGTCTTCATATAGTCTTTGTCTATCATCTGCACCCACATAGGAAGAAAGTTTGTTCTTTCAGCCACACAATTACTTTGGTATTTTTCTTGAAGTTTAGTTCAGTAACATATTAAGCCACTGACTGATATGTACCTAACAATATAGCAGCTGTTCCAGCCCAGTTATTTTTAAATTACTGTATGCATCCAACTACATTGATGAGTTCATCAAAACCTAAATTACTGGCCCTCATCCCATATTTTCTGATTCAGTACGTCTGGGGTGGGATCCAAACTTTTGAGTGTCTAACAAATTCCCAGATGATGACAATAAGACCACACTTTGGAAAGTAGTGAACAAGAAGATACAAAAATAGTCTAAGACACAATCTCTCCTTTTAAGTAACTTACAGTTTGTCCATGAAGGACCAAGAAATGTTTAGCAGTCAAAAATATTTGAAGTGATTTGTTATTCATTCATGTAGCAAATTCTGAATGAATACTTTGTGCTAATTGATATTGTCAGTAGTTATGTTACATTAATGATCAGGGTATGCAAAAATCTTTTGATTTTCATGGTGGAATTAAAATGGGAGAAAACAGAAAGTGAACCAAATATGTAAAATTGAGGCACTTCTAAGTTCTCTGGAGGAAAAAGAGGGATAAGAAATAATTGGGATGTTCAGAGATTTGGTTTTCCAGTTCCATCATTTGATGGTGATGCAGTCACAAATGACAAAGAGTAAACCATACTCTTATAGGATGAATACGCTTGTTTGGGAATGTGGCCTGCAGTTTGGGTGTTAATTTCCATGAACATTGTTTAACTACGAATAGTTATTTCTACTCGCTGAGCTTTGGTTTCTCCATCTGTTCCTTGTAACACTTGGACAAAATGTGTCTGAAGTTCTCAACATTCCTAAACGTATAGGATACTAAGTAAGTGATCTAGTCACTTTAGGTCAAACCTGTTCTCTTAGCATGTGCAAGGCTGACATAGGGGGCTATCAAAACAATTTTCAAGCCTTTTCCAGTGCTTAAAAAATTATATAATTTTCCTCACTAGTTCCAAAGTTTTGAAAGCCTGAAAGATAAATTATAACAAACAAAAAATTCCATATTCTATGTTATCCATTTCAACAGCTGGTTGGTGTTTAAGCATAATATATATTAAATATACATCATCCACACACACACACATTCTTACACATATGTTTTTTGTCATAGGTAACCAATGCTTCTTGGAAATTATCCAAATTGTTTTTATTTTAATCAACTAATGAATACCCATATCTTTTGTATGCTTATGTTTCACAAAACCTGGATGTAATATCTTTCTCTTAAATATAGTTACTCTGAGTTGGGTGTGGTGCTGCACTCCTGTAATTCCAACACTTAAGGCAGAGGAAGTATCATGAGCTCAAGAACAACCTGAGCTACATACTGAATTCCAGTTTAGCCACAACTACTTAGAAAGATTCTGCCTTAAAATAAAATAGCAGCCATTCTGGAAGACTTTAATAATAGAATGCAAATAGTGCAAAGAATGGGTCATATAGACCTAGAGAAAGGTGTCTCAGACCAAAATAAAAGACAATGCTATGCTGTTTTATTACTATAGCTTTGTAATGTAGCTTGAAATGTGGCATGGTAACTCCCTTCAGCATTATTCTTTTATTTAGGATTTGGCTTCCATGTGATTTTTAGAAATTTCCCTCCCTATCTATGTAGATATGTGGTGTGTGTGTGTGTGTGTGTGTGTGTGTGTGTGTAACAATAATAACTAAAGAAAAGGAGTTCATGAATTTGAGAGCAAATAAGGAAGGACATTGGAGAAATCGGAGGGGAAAGGGAAAGTGGAAATATTATAAGTAGAACACTCATATAAATGTCTAAAGAAATACGAAAAACTAAAAAGACAGAATTTTGGATATTTCTTGCGTTAAATACTCTAATCATAGCAAGTTTATTTTTACTTTCAAATCAATTTATAGCTTCTCAGAGACATAATGGTGAACTTAAGTCTTGACCAATGAAAATTTCAAAACTCACTGTTTTAAGGGCACTGTAAACACAAGTTAAATATGATCTGCAAAATACTTAACTGTCACTAGAATAAAATAAGCAAAAGCAATGATGATGGCTATATTAAGGTGAAAAGCTATTATTTTCCCTTTTATATTCCAAGTTCTGGATAATGTTACCGGTTGATCTATTTAGAAAATGATAACTTTCTTCTGAGTTGTTTTGAATCATGAGGCCCACCCAGAGAAATTGTTGAGTTCTGTTTTTTGAAGGATAGCCACAAGAACTAAAATACCATGAAAACTTTAGAACCATGGCTCCGAAAATGTGGCTGCATCAAAATGGTGATACTTTTCCTTTTTATGTATGTGTGATCCTCTTTTTTGATTCTTTTTAATAAACAGGGGATGGAGAATTATCGTGGGAACATTCTGATGGTGATATCTTCCGGCAACCTGCCAACAGAGAAGCAGTAAGTGTGACGAGCTCCAACATTTCCACACTGGACAGTAGCTAGCCAAGCTTTGCTCTCCCCATGACTATTAGTCTGTCAAATCCAAAAGAAGACCCATTTCTAATGTCAGTCTTCTTCTTCCTCGGAAATACTAAAAGATGTTATCACCAACTTGTAAATTGGTAGTTAGGGCAAGAACAGGAACACAAAGTAGCCATGACCTTCTGTCTAGGTCTGAAGTTGGGACTCTCTTAGAATGGCCTAACAAGTCTGTACATTCTCTCTAAGGAAGACAGTCACCATGACTATTCTCAGCACTGAAGACTTTCTGTGGCATTTTAATATAGTCCACTTTAGCCTTTGGTTAAGATTCCTTAGAAACCTGAGACTTCTTGGTCATGTACATGAATGAAAACAAAAACTGTGGGCCAGATTCTCCTCTCCTTTCCCCTTATTTCTGTTGTTAGCACAAATCTTAGAATAAGTAAGCCTGACAAGTAGGAATATTTCTATTTATTATATATAATATTTTATATTGTACACTGTATTATAATATAATAATAATTATATAGTATCATATATTTGTCTAACTTTTATTCATGGGTATATTATCTATTATATATAATATTTTCATGTATATTACTATATATAGTAATAGTGTATGTTTAATCAATTAACAAAATATACCATCTCTAAGAATGACTGTCTAAGAAGAGTTACTCAAACATCTTAAAATTTGAAAAGAAAATGTTCTAGCTCAAAGAATGAATCACATCAAGGAACTTATAAAAGTGTTTGCAATGTACAATGGTGTTTGTCATTGTATACAACAGGTGTTCACTGAATCCCCTATGTAAGAATTATCTTCAAAACCCATTACAGCATTGCCTTCACAAGTTAAAATCAAATAAACACAAATATCTATTAATGTATAGTTGGCTACATACACCTAATCATTGGTATATAATAACATTGTTAGTAAGAATATCACACAGGTTGACAAGATGGCTCAGCAGGCCTTGGCTGCCAAACCTGAGTTCTATCTTCAGGATCCACATGGTGAAAGGAGAGAACCAACTTAAGTTTTCCTCTGACCTCCACACACAAACATACCATTGTACATGTGTGAACACACACACTAAATAAGTAATCATTTTTAAAAGTTAAGTTGAAGTGTAGGAAAACAGAAAGAAAAAACTCATATAATTTTTTAAAATGTAAAATTTGTATCAGTATGATAAGAAAAGTAATAAAGGGATAGAAATAGACATGAGGAAAAACAGAATTTGACATATCTTCTTGTTATTTCATGTTTTTCCATGGTATGAATTAGTTTTATAATAAAAGTAAGTCATTTTGTAAAACCTTAGAAACTGGAAATAAGACAGTAGACTAGGTAATTATGAAGCAGGCTATTTTCATAAATAGAGAGGGCATGATGAAGGGATTCACAAAAGTTGCTATTGAATGACAGTTGCAAACATCACCATGTCACTTAGGTTGATTCACTGTCATCATAGTGGCTAGTTCTGACTTGCAAAGCCCATCTTGCCAACACCAAACCAAAAGCTTCAGCAGTGATAGTATATAGTTTTGCTTTGCTTTATTACTTGGTGGTATTGTTTTCTAAATACTGCTATTTTAGATATAGTGTAGAATTCTAGACAACATGGAAACCAGAGCATTGGGCAACTCACAAAAGCAATTATTTGTCCCACAAAAGAAACTGACTTCTCATATTCATGGAAAGATTTTATCCATTCCACTCTGTCTGATTTAGAGTAAGATACTATACAGATCCTAACAAGGCATGGTCACAGTCTCAGTTTTTGTGGTGTGGGCTTCCTCTTTTCGTCAACCCAGGTTTTTGTTTTTGTAAAAAGTTGAGAGCAACTGCATCAGTGGCTGTCACTAAATGTCATTCAAAACTTTAGTGCCAGGCACATTATTCTGCTTGGTTTCCACAGTAAGCACTGAAACCATTTTAGTAGTATTGCTGATAAATGTTATTCATTTTCTCTCTTTCTTTTATTCCATGTATGCTACTCAGAATCCCCATATCTTGAATATCAGCTTCACTATCCCCCATAAACTTCAATAAGGGATGACTCAATCTAGGATTATAGCAAGAAGAGCAAACATTTGGCATTGGTAGACCACAGTGGCCAGATGGTTCCAGTTTATTATGAGTAAAGATTTCCCTTTGTTCTAAGGGGGATTGTTTTTGTGGAATATGATTTGAATAATACATAGCATCTGCAGTAATGGAAAACTATGTACCTGGCACATAGTAGGCACCCAATTAATATACCTGTGTTGAGTGAACAGGTATATAAGGTAGAATAGAATATGTGTGAAGATTGACTCTGAGTTTTACTCCCCATTAAATTTATCATTAGGCTAGTGAAAAGTTTGGTATATGCCTTAATTGGGGTTACCATTGGTATAATGAAGCACCATGACCAAAGCAACTCTGCTGATGAAAGGTTTTATTACACTTACACACTTCCAGGTAACAGTCCATCAATGAAGTAAGTCAAGGCTAGAACTCAAGAAGGCCAGCAGCCTGGAGTTAGGACCTGGTACATAGGTTGTGGAGGGGTGCTACTTACTGGCTTACTCTCCATTGCTTGCTCAGTCTACTTTTTTATAGAACCCAGGCGCCGCATCCCAGAGATGATACTACCCACAATGGGCTGGGCCCTCCCCAATCAATTACTAGTTAAGAAAATAGCCTATAGACATGTGTACATCCTGGTCTTATGGAGGCATTTTTTTTTTTCATTTGCAGTCCCCTCATCTCCACTGACTCTGGCTTGTGTCTAGTTGACATAAAACTAGTTAGTACTGTATTGAAACAATATGAAACAGATAAAAATTCACATGTCAGTTGCTGCCTGTGTCCTGGCCTGCCCACTGCCTGACCCCTACTTGCCCTTGGAGGCTGGAGGTCAGATGACATGGAATCAAGGGCATAGACTCTGGGAGCAGGTGAGAAGTGCTGCAGCAAGCTTATTTGAACCCTGCTGCAAGCTCCTTTAGTACCTTCCACCTGCACCCCACTGATCCTAAGAAAGCATCTCTTCTAAATAGCAGTTCCCGATTGGCTGACACTGTCTGCATCAGCAATCCTTGGTCTCTCAGGCAGTTCTCAATTAGTTCCTCCTGCAGGGGATGCTTTTGTGGCTGTGTGGCCCCTGGCACACAGTCACATTATCAGGAAAAAAAATGCCAACATGTCTATTCTAACTGTATAGAATTTTACTGAAAGATATAAACTTTGGTTCCCTTTAATTTCAGTGTAAGATATTCTTACTTTTTAGTTTTTATAATAAAGCCAATTAAATTTTTTTAATGTTTTGGGAACAACATTGGCCAAAACGTTCTTCTAGCTAGAGACTGTAGGTTGATAGTGATTAAGATATGATTTTGATTATGTGGGCTAGCATATATTCTGAAGACACTTTTCAAACCAAAATTTCTACTTAGCTTCAGATAACAACAATACTTGCAGTTATAAGAGATAATACAGAGAAATCCCATGTGTCCTTTGTCCAGTTTCATCCAATGGCAATATCTCACAACTCCATAAGAAAACATTAGAACCAAAAATGCCCATTGAAGATTCTTTATGGACCCTAAGGTTTTTTCATTTCTACCAATAAAATCATTATCCCATTTTAAAGATTTTATTTGTAGTTTCAATTACGTGTATATTTATAAACACATTACATACATACATACATATGGAAAGGTGCATGCACCTAAGTGCTATACCCATAGAAGCCAGAAGAGGTTATCAGATGTAGATCTGGAGTTATAGATATTTGGGAGCCACCAAACACAGGTGCGGGGAAGCCAAATTCGAACCTCTGCAGAAGCAATATATTTTCTTAACTGCAGAGCCAACTCTTCAGCCCCCACCCCACGCCATTATCCTTTCTTTAAAAATTCACTAATACATAAAATTTTATCAGTTATTGGAGTGGCGTGTAGTATTTCAATAATGTATGCACTGTTTAATGTTTAAATCATGTTAAATATATCTGTCTCCTCGTTTATAAGCTCTGGTCAAAGCTTTCAAAATTCTTTCTCCTAGATGTGTGCAATATGTACTTTGTTATTGTTGTATATAATCAGCAGCGTGCCCGATCTTCTTGCTGCTATCCAAGTGAGACTTAGGGTTCATCTTTGCCCCATCCCTTACCCTTCCTCCTTATTACTTTCCCCTGGTAACACACTCTACATTCGATATACTTTTTCAATTCCTTTTATGAGTGAGACCATGTAAACTCCTCATACTTTAAACATAAGAGCAAGGAAAGGAGGAGTTTCTGGGGGAGTGCCTGCAATGGAGGAGCTCCTTTCAAATGAAAAAAAAAAATTCTTCTAGACCGACCTCAAAAGTTGAACAGTGTTTTTAGACCTTCAAGTACCAGAATACTGAGCAAAACATCATATTTCTAGCAAACGTTTTTGTCCTCCTTTCAAGCAGCCTTCTTACAACTAATTTTTAAGATAAGCTCCAATTTCACTTACAATTCCAAGGTCCTGATGCCTTTTCTTCTATGCTCCAGCTTACGAGGTCAGACTGGCTCCTGAACTTTTTTTATTTGGTCAGAGGATGGAATCCAAAACAGCCATTCTACAGACTGTGAAAGTTATATTTAGGAAGATCCATGTGTATGTGCATGCAATAACAATTAATGAAAACAGGGCCCATAAATGGGAAAGAGAGCAAGGAAGGTTGGAGGGAGGAAAGAGAAGGGAGAAATGCTACAGTTATAATATATTCTCAAAAATTATAAAAGGTAAAAACATTCCCAAACCATCACACAAAACAGAAAACTATGTTTATGATTCCCTGTTTATGTTATGTTTCATGTTCAAATTAGATGTGTCTGTAGAATGTATAAAATGTCTGATACCCAGGCCTTACCTAGATCAGTTATATCAGAATCTCTAAGGGCGACAACCAGTTCCTGACATTTTTTTTTTACAGCTCCTTGGGTAATTTTTCCATGCAGTCATAGTAGAGTTCTGTTTGTATATGCTGTTCTAAACACTGTAGCTGAAAGTGTTTCTGTTTGGAGTACCTTTTAGCTATTCTTCTCCCTCTTCTTTCTACTTCTTTTCTTCTTTCTTCCTATCTCTCTTATACTCCCATTCCCACTCCATCCTCAAAACTGCAACCTGGTATTGTGAACAAATTCTTGTTACTTTCTGTCCTCTACCTCACTACCTGCAAAATAAAGGACTGACAAGATGGATTAGGTTTCTTTATGCTGTGACAAATAGTGGACAGAAGCTACTTAGGAGGAAAGATTGACACAGTCTCAGGACATATCAGTCTATCATGGTAGAGCAGGCACGGTGACTTGAGTGGACCCATTTGTAGTATTGGGAACAGTAATTGGAGCTCTTCACAGGGTATGGTCACACCAAGATGTAGAGAACAGGAGGCAATTGGTCCATGTCTAATGACCCACCTCATACAGACAGATGTCACATCTCAAAAGTTCCATAACCTCTCCAAAAAGTAGCACCAGGCAAGGGCCAAGTGCACAGGCAAGACTGTGAAGACATTTCAGACTTAAGATGAATGTGTGCAGCTGAGCAGTCTACAGTAGGCCCTCTGCCTATTGTGATGCTTCTAGTTTTGTCCTTTGTTTGCAACCACGGCCCATACTACTCCCCAGTGCTAAAGTTTTGTGTATTGTGCTCACTATTGCAAATCAGAGAACATCATGTCCTTGCAACTTTCCCCAGGTCACTCATTGAGCCTCCTTAATTATATTGCTGTTGAACACCTTTCTTTCAGCAGCAGTGGAACACCCACCACGCAAACTTGCTTCTCCATCTTTCTTTGGCAAAATGTTGTCAAACAACAGGAGGGAAAGAACAGTCTGTAATGGCCTTTGTCAGATGCAGCCGATTATGGCAGAAAGAGCCATATGAACCATTGGGGGAATGAGAAATATTTGCCCTAAGAATCCCATCCATGTGCATGATAACAAATTGGAGCAAATTCTTGTTTGTGAGAGCTGTTATGCAATGTGCCAGAGTAGACTCTTAGATATAGAGGATAATATTTTATGTCAGAAGTCCAAAGGAGTCCTTTTATTCCAGTTTCGGTTCACTTTTCCCTTCTCCCAAAGCAAAAAATTTTCAAAAGATGTGCTTATGATACATAGCAAAATAAATTCGTCTTATGGTAAGGTGGGGGTCTAAGCATTCCCTAACTATCTAAGTTTGTCTGTATCTCTATCAGTGAATATAAGGATCTTCCTTTTTTTACTGCCTGTGAACCCCTTTCATGGGCTTCCCCTTCTTTACTCATATTGCATGTCTCCACAACAATGCGTATTAATGCTCTAATTCTTAACACTTCATTATTACTCAAGTCATCCCCTTCTACCTGCACGCTACCTTGGATCCAGGGAAAAAGAAGAAGACTAGTTGAGCTTATCATAACCTTGGACTCTTGATGAAAGAGTAGTGGTTACTGTATCAGTATCAAAAGACTCTGCACTTTCCTTGGTAAAATACTTTTATTCACTTAACAGCTATGGATGCATGCAGTCTAGATAGTGTACATTGTTCTCAACACCAGAGACATGGAAGTTAACAAAACAGTATCCTTGACTCTGTAGGACTTGCACCCTGCAACTCTCCTGTCTCAGTGAAGGGCTCTGCTGTGCGATCTATCACATTGCCTGTGTTTCCACTGTCAGGATACATTGCCGAGACCCTATTTGACTCCCAGCTTTGCCTCTTCTCCAGTTTACTGCTTTGAAACAAACTTTTGGTTAAGTCATTTCTCGACTTAAGAAAAAAAATCCCTCAAAGGCCTCCACACTCCCACCTCTATCATTTACCAAATAAAGCAGTTACCCCTTAGCTTGTCATTTAAAGTCCTCGATGATCTGGCTGCAACCCCCTTTTGGAATGTTATCCTTCAACTGTTCCCTTTTAAGGACTCTATGTTCTTTGCTACACCTTCTCAATTTGGAAACTTCTGCCTGGAATATTCCCCACAAACTGCCTGTTGAAAAAAAAAAAAAAAGTCTACCCACTGTTCATGGCCCCGGTCACAAACCCTCCCCAACAAGCATCTCTCCTTATAATTTAAACACCACTTTGGACTTTTTCCTGTGACCTGTTACCTTCTGCCCTGTGTTGCAGAGTAACTCTTAAACTGGGAAACGTGAATCTTTTAGCAAGAAACGGCTTTATTAACCTTTGGGGCTGTTTTCTTCCCCAGGAGTTTCTTTGTGAATCTAGTATCATCTACAAGGAGAGAGAAAACCTCAGCAAATTTGTCAGTGCTGCTTTCTCACAGTGGCATCCTTACTTTTGTTGGTTGAGGAAGACATACCATTAAGATCCGAGTTCATCACTAAAAATCAAAGCCATTGAATTATTTCTGCTGGATATGTAACTCAATGCCTGCCGTCTCATTGTTATTTGTTTTGAACTTTTTTTTTCTTGTCATTTACAGAGACATTCTTACCTCCGTCCTCCCTACGATCCTCCACCAAGCAGACAAGCTGGAGGTCTTTCCCGCTTTTCTGGCAGCAGAAGTCACCGGGGAACTGTTATAGATACCCAGCAAGCATCAGGGACCATCGTGCAGATTGTCATCAATAACAAGCACAAACATGGACAAGGTAAAGGGTAACCTCCTCAGCATGCCTGATTTTTAGAGAATGGACCTGGGATAGAGCGCTTTATCCCATTAAACAAAACTATATACTTACATGTGGGTCACTTAATATGAAGTCTGCAATGTGAATATGAGCGAGTGACTAAGGGTAACTTATAGGACTTTCCCTAAATGCACCCAGAGTAGTGTACACAAGTACCCTTTGTGCTTATAAGGCAGTCTCTAACAATTTTACCATTGCCTCTGGAAGTTGGAGGTCATTTAGGAAAAATCCACTTTTTTTTTTTTTAAAAATAAGCAAGACACTCAACATTAAAAGGTACTGGGTGTCCGACACTTCCGAAACTCTTCTCAATAGTTAAGTGTTAAATGTTAATAGTTACGTGGTAAGCCTTTCTCTTGGGACTCTTGTTAAATATTCTTGGATCCAATCTTAAGAGATTTTGCTAATGCGGATCATGCTTGCAATTGAGTGAGCCAGTGAGATGTCCAGAAACCACCTAGCTGAGCACCAGGACCACTGAACAAACAGGTAAACACTGTAGTACATTCAGCCATGAGTCTGGTTGCATAAGCATCCATATATGTTCATTGGTCCAATTTTCTCCCCTCTGGCCTCAAATACCCCAAATCCAGTTGTGGAGCTGGGAAGAAGAGAACAGCATAATATTGACTGATTCTGAGTTTGTTGGGTATCCTGTCGATCAGTCCTTTGGAACCAACACTCAACTGGTTCCTTTTTACATAACCACAAGCATGTTTTATTTTCTTTAGAGAGAAAAATAAATCAAAAGGCAATTCTTTGAACAGGATAAAAGTAAATTATTAAACCAAATGAATGAATAACAGGGGTGAAAAACAATCCATTACAAAGAAGTCCTAGGATAAAGCCCAACAGAGCTGGTCAAGCCAAAGCTAGTTCCTCACATCTGTTACTAGTTAGATGTAAATTTCAGATTATACATAAAAACATCACTTTTTTAATCAACTGGCTAAAGATAAAACTCCAAATGCAATCTAATAAAACAATAGTCATTAAAATAATTAGAAGTACATATTGTTGACCTGTGTTTGACTTGAAATGTATGGCTTTTAATTTGCAAGGCTTTTGATACAATATTGTGAAAGGAAGAAGACTTAGGTAAAGATAGAGTTGGAGTTTTCAATCCTAAATTACCCCCAGTAGATTCCCTTTGCTCTGGAAGCATTGCAAATCTTAAAAAATGATAGAGGACAAAAATAGACTTTGAAAGCCTCATATAACATAATTTCCCTAAGAACTCTTCATTTTTCACAGTAGAAGCTCATCCCCTGACAGCCTTGGTGTCCTACAAAAACCCTGGCGGCCTCGAATTTCTTTATCTGACACATTTATTTGGATACAGCCCTTCTCTTTTGACCTTTCTGTTAGAGTTCACTGAAGAATCTCTTGTCTTCACCTTAACGCCCAAACCCCAGCTGGATGATTCAAAATCATCTGGAATTTTGTCGGTGGGAGGAGGCTGCCTTCCCTTCTAAGGCAACATTTTATTCCACTGCAGAGTGTGGGATTCTGCTCAGTCTGGACTGTTCCCATAGTCCAAAGGTTTAGAAGAAGACAACACTTAGCTATAGAACTCTTAACAGTGCTGCCTGCTCTGTGTTCTCTGAGTATGGATCACACTTCACCTGCGGTATCTCCATAATGACTGAGGTGCATACTCTTAGATCTTTGATAAAAATTACAAAAGAAAAGCAACAAGACTCTTCCATTTGAAACTTGAATTCTACCAAAATGTTCTTGAAGGCAACTCTGTACCCACTTGTTCAAGTGTTCTAGAAAACTGTGTTACTGTGTCAGGAGGAGAGAGAGAGAGAGAGAGAGATAAGGGTGGGGAAAAGAGCAATACATCCTGTCTGATTTCTGTGATTCTGTTCATAGCTCTGAGCTTCACTCTTTAGTATCTATTGAAAATCGTTGTGCACTGGGATCTTCTCCAGGTTAGGTTCTTGGAAATCTTTACACGGATTGACCTGTTAGAGGGCCCAATACTCAGGCAGTTCTTGCAAAGTACAATAAAAGACAGTCAACATCGTTCATATTCTTTAATATGACCCAGTGGACTTGATGAGAAAGAAATAGCCCAATGATTCATCCCAAGTCTGTGTTGCAGCCAAATCAGTCAGTTCCTAGAAACGCCCCAACTGGGAATATGTCTTCCCTCAGCCCTTCCCAAAGCAATCCACCCTACCCTAAAGATAGCGTTGATCAAGATACCGACAGGTCTCCTTGGATGTGATGAGGCGATGGAAATAATAAAAGACACACCCAGACCCAATGACTGCTTGCCATATCCACAATCTCACCCTTTTAGAAATGGAGAAGATTCAGTCTCAGACATCTCCATTCACATTACTGCCTGTCCACTTATTTTCCTGGAACCTAGTGCCATAAGGTTGGCATATATGGAAGGTTGTTCCTTATCTGTTTTCCTAAATATAATATTCCTGTAGCTCAGATGCATGCTCTTTCAAGGTATTTCAGAAAACAGTGAGTTAATGACTATACTTCCCCTGAACTGAGCGGCAAAAGATATCTGTCTGTAAGGCAAGTAATTATTTACTGTAGCCACATTTCTACAACAGCTACCAATGAGAAACTTGAAAAAATGTCTAAAGATTAAAAACATAAAATGCTACCACCTCACAAGTTACCTGACACATGTGTGTCCCTTTCCTCTCACTCTTGTCTTAGCATCCCTCTTCCCATACCAAAACATAGTTTGGTAACATTAAATCCCATGCCCATCCATCTATATGAGTAGATTAGGCCCTCATAGCATTTGATATTCTAAATGGATATGATTCAGGACTTACATAAAACTGGCCCTTTGGAAAGAGAAGAAGTTTTGACATCTAGCCCTCCTAGATAGCAAATCTCTTTGGGAAATACCCAGAAGCACAACTACTTAGACCACACACATTTTCTGTGGCACTGAAGATATTAAAAATACTGCATTCTACTTGAGATTCTTTATCAAATATTCAAGACAAATAGAATTTTATTTTAATGTATTCATTTACTACCTACCCCATTGAAAAACTATTTGCAGTTTGTCCACAATTTTTCAGACTATTTGTAAGCATCCAGAGGTTGCTGTAGGTGCAAATGGATAACTATTGAATGTAGCTTATCACTCAGGATAGGTAGGAGACTATCTCTGTAAATGCATCTTTTTGCCCAGAACAAATAGTGTTTGATATTTTAAAGAATCCATGGGTAGTGCTCTAAACCTAGTAATTCGTCTTCACTCTCTCTACCCCTGTGTTCTCTTCCAGTGTGTGTTTCCAATGGAAAGACCTATTCTCATGGAGAGTCCTGGCACCCTAATCTCCGAGCATTTGGCATTGTGGAATGTGTACTATGCACTTGTAATGTCACCAAGCAAGAATGTAAGAAAATCCACTGCCCCAATCGATACCCCTGCAAGTATCCTCAAAAAATAGATGGAAAATGCTGCAAGGTGTGCCCAGGTAAAAAGGCAAAAGGTGCATTGGCTGGAGGCCCTGCCTTTGGTTGAATGAGATTCACACATACTCCTACTCAGTCTTTTTTATGCATCAAAACTATAAATGACCTGTCATATAGTTCTAACGATAATAGTTCTAGCAAGAATGAACTTCATCCTTTCTTCTTCTGAGACTCTGATGGAATTAACTACTCAGAGTTTCTTTTGTCTACAACCTCAAACACAGGCCATATTGCTTAACTTGTTCTTGCTTTTCTAAATTGAAGAGTTTATGCTATCACTGTTTTAGGAAAAATCACACCTTTCACATTTTGAATCACTAACTAACTCACTTCAAAACATAATCCAGTACTCTTTTCAGATGAGATATGCATGAGTTACAGTGGAGAGAAATTAGGTTCTGATCCAAATCTAAAATATATCAAATCCATACGTATCTAACCCCATGTGAAAAATTAAAAAGTTTATTACTGTGCTCCATATTTATATTTTGATTTGCAATTTCTTTTAAAAATTTTTGAGACATCCTATCTCTATATACTTATGGGGTACAGTATGTTAATTCAAGATATATATATATATATATATATATATATATATAATTATCAAATCGGGCTATCATTCTCTCTTCTCTAATGTTTATCCCTAGACTCTTCTAGTCATTTTAAAATTTATCAACTTTTTGGATATGGTAACTCCACTGTGCTATAGAAACCATTCATTCTAATCATTTTAGGATCTATTGTCTAACCTCTGTCTCCCCTTCACCACCTTCCAACACTAAACCCCTAAAATCATATTATTTCTTTGTTAGTGACAAGAACAGTAAAGTATATAAACTGACTTTTCCAGAGTCGGGAAACTAATTGATAATACAATCAAGATGTCAAACCCAGGTCACTTCCAGCCCATTGTCGTTTCTACTTGAAAATGTTGCTGATCTATTCTAAACACAAATTATTAAAATGGTGGTTTTTAAGACATGAGCTACTTTTAAAAGATTACCATCTATAATATTGGCATTGTAACTTTGGCTTGCTATATATAGCTTTCCTGTGTGATCTAAAACAAGCACCTTCACCTTTATGAGCCTCCATTTTCTTTTCTTTAAAATAAGATGGTTAATGCAAGTGACTTCCTACAGCCACCAACAACCCCCCTCCCCAATCCCAGAATTTCACTATCAGTGAATTAGCTATTCCCAGGCTCATGAATTCATCATTTCTTAGGCCTTGTGAAAAGAATTTATATAAATACAAGTGAAAAACAAACACCTTCTAAAATGGAGATGGATAGATCATTTATCTCCTCCCTTAAACAATCACTCTGCCTAGCAGGCAAACATGCATTCAGTGTAAATACATGAGTATCTTCATGTGAGCCAATGATTCCCAAAATTGTACATTGGAATCCCCAAGGGGTTCTAATAGTACCTGTGCCTCATCTCCAGACATTGCAATCTAATTGACTGGAATTGTAGCATGGGCTGTGCCTCGGGCTCCTTTGATGTGCAGAAAAGTTTCAGAACAATTGCTATCTGCTCACAGTGGTTCATGGTCTTGTTCTTAAAAATGTGATTTGTGGACCAGCAGCACCTAGGAGACAATTATAAAAGCTGACTCTCAGGCCTCCACCTGCTCTGCATCCAAATCAGCAGTTAAGATTATCAAGTGATTCTACTTGAAGTATATTAAAGTTTGGGATGTAATGATTTAATGTAACTCTAATGGCCTTCATCTCCCACGGTGGAAGTCACACGGACAGGATATGGATATATAGAGGATAAGAGCTAGCCAATAGTAGAGGAATCAGCATACTAAAATTTAGGTAGGAGTAGGCAGGGAGCATATTCTAGGAATGATATGGATATCAGGGCCACCAGAGCATGGTGACTTATTGTCACTTCAAAGTCTGTTATCTCGCTTAATCCATAAATCTTTATGTCAGTTGAAATCCTCAATCTCTTGGGCCAAAGGTCTAACATTTACACTTAAAGGATAATCTATGGTAAAAAAATTCAATAATTACCTAAATACTAAAGATAAGGAATTCCAATTTGATTCTTTTAGTTTCAGACAAAAATCTCATTTCACACTGTGCTTAGGATTTTATTCATATGAGTATTTGAAATAAAAGGAGAAAATTGGAACTGAGCATGCCTTAGTTTAAACAATAATTTCCCTCTCAGGTTGGCTGTGTTTTTAAAGCATTCAGATAAGCAACCCCATTGCTGAGAAAGTAAATGGAGACACATAAAGGTCTAAAAGCCAGGAATTTTGGTGCAGTGTTATTTATAATAGTGAAAACTTGACAATGTTCAGAAAATTCACTCATAAGGGAATAGCTAAATTATGGTATAAGTGCACTGTGGAAAATTATGTAGACATTAAAATCATTGTAGACCAAGATTGCTGATGTGGAAATACTAAGTTAAAAAGCAAGCTACAAAAATATGTGTATTGTACTTAATTTTTGTGTTTAAGAAAGAGTTTGTCTGTGTTCAGATTTTTTTTTAAAGCCTGGAAAGGACTATGACAGAATGTTTACAGAGATCATCTTTGGATAACTGACTTATTAAGTACTCCCATTTTCTTCTTTCACTTGTATTTTTAAAATTTTCAATAGTAAACATGTATTACTTTCATCACTTGAAAACATAATAAAAGTTGTTGTTTTAAAAACCACCTTCCAGAATCCCAATTGTCAATATATTATATAATCTGACTGACTGAATTTTGTTTCCCCTGATGAACTATTTTTTCTGTTTTCCATCCTAATCAGATATGTTGAGATAACATATCCATCAGGCATCATGGAGAGTTCCAATCTCATTCTATGTACTTTTCTCTCTCGTGGCCAGACCTGGGTTTGTGCACTTTAAATCACTCCTAGGGATCATATTGCCCAAGACTCACTGTCTGCATGGCCAGGCACCTGTACAGAAATTCAGCACCTGCAAAGCAATAAGGAGTATGTCTTGTGATCACCCTAAAAGTCACATGTTAAGTACATACTGCATGGAAACACAAGCACCGAAGAAGGAGGGGTGAACAAGACAGGCAAAGGCTACAGCCTGGTTCTTGCATTGTTATGGAAAAGAAACGCAGTGAAACCAAATCAAGGACATAATTTTAGCAGGTGATGGGGACTGTGGAGGGAAACGGCTCAAGATCAGGAGATGGTGACTAGTAAAAAAAATTTTTTTTCAAGACAGTAGTCAGGGAAGGCGTCTTTGAAAATGTGATGTTCAAATAGACTCCTGAATGACATGCAAGGGTCCACAAACAGGAGGAATATAACACCATAAGTGGCCTCTTAAAATAATGGCACATGATCTAGAGG
Source organism: Arvicanthis niloticus (assembly GCF_011762505.2). Lineage (NCBI taxonomy): Eukaryota > Metazoa > Chordata > Mammalia > Rodentia > Muridae > Arvicanthis > Arvicanthis niloticus. The sequence goes on along the minus strand of NC_047679.1, from coordinate 89,334,983 downwards.
AAAACGGACAAAGCGGTGATAAAAAAAGAATATTGTTTTGGTAAGGGAGAAAGAAAGAACGTTCACTGGTGACCAAGCCTAAAGTTTCATCCTAACATGTGATAGCAGGCTCCATCAGCAACAAACCCAGGCCAAGCAAGGTAAATGATGTAAGTTCTGCCTCTCTTCTTATTGCTCTGCTAGAGGCCAGCCTTCCCTTTTATGTCAGTGTCTACTTCCTGGATTGACATATATACCTCCTGTAGGTTTCCCAACTCACTTCTCATACCCCTGGTTCTAGTGCCTTGATACCTGGAATTCCTTATGCACTTCTCTTGGATTTGATCATTAAATGTCATGACATAAAAACTTACCTGAGCTAACACATCTTTATCTGTCATCACCACCTCCCAAAATAATGGTATCTAAGTTTCTTAGTTCTAGATGGCGCAGGATAGTGTTCTCATGGGGAATGGACATGGCCAGCAATGACTTCAATTATGGCACGGTTCGCTGAAAAGGAGATGAGAGTAGACGAGCGTGGAGGTGAGGTGCCTTGAGATGGCAAGTGTGAAAAGTGCAAGATGTTATCAAATACATCTGCCTAAGGACAAAATTTGCCTCTTTTAGGATCTTCCAGTTTCAACTAGGGCTGAGTCGCTAATGAGGTTTTGTTGTTTGTGGATTTCTTCAGTTGTGTTAAGTACAGATCTTAAGAGGGGTTGGTGCTACTCAATGACTCATTCTGATACTGAGAAAAGTTTGATCGTACGACTTCTAGTGGCATCATGGTTTAGGTTACATTTATTAGTTACATTCATAGCCAACATTAAGATAAACTCAACCCTCCTTGTAAAGGTGACAATTGGATTCCTAGAAGTCCCTTCTTCCCATTTGAAAACTGTAAGCACACAGCCCTTAATTATCTAACATCACCAAAAAAGGACTGGCCTGCCAAGTAATAAAATGGCTAAAAAGAAAGACAAAGGGAGAAAGGAAGCTTGGTTCTAAGGATAGTCCACAAAATGAATGATCCAAGATGAAACTGTCAAGAGATCACAGTGGTTTTATCCTCCCAGTGCCAAATGGTGGGAGGTGGAGGTAGAGAAGAAAATTAATCAGGTCCAAAAAAGACATATAATAGCAATTTGACCACAATGTTCAGTCCATTAGACAACAGTGAGTATGAGCTACAGATCTCCAAACATTCAACCCTTAACTGGTTTCATCACTGACAGTTCAGCTATTCTGATAGATGGCTTCCGTATAGTCTCGAAGTTTTTATGGTGTGTACGGCTTTTTTTTTCATTGTCCTTTATTTGATTTACACACTTTGAATACACACATGGCAAAGGAACAACTCAGCAATAATCAACCGGGGGAACTTATATTTTTAGTATGGGGCCTGGACAAAGGGGAGTGTCATGTGAAATGCCAACTATTATGGGGCCGGTGCCTTTTTTATTCCTGGGAGCTGAAGTTCAACAGTTTGGTATACATAGGATAAGATCCACACACAGATGGTGGATCTGACCAATTTTCTGTGTATCTCCCAACCGTTCCTTTGGCATAGCATACACATGACTAATCTGACATCTACATTTTGGCACTGGTGCTGATCCGGTATTATCATTCCTCTTACAAACAAATCAAAGAGCATTCAGAAACGTCAAGCCAATTTAGATGGATATGTTGGGCAAGTATATGCACATAAGTGAGTGTCATGAGTGTTTTCTAAGTATACAGAAATGATGTCAGAGAAGCTAACCAAAGCCCTCTGCCAGCCCATTTCCTGGGCCTCTCTTAACAACTTGGGGCTGGACAGAACACAATTCTACTCTAGTATGGAAAATTCAATTCTCCCTTAAGTACCTAAGAAATATATACCTGGCTATATTATTCCTCTTCACTGAAGTCCATTTCTCAGTGACTGTTGTAGGGAGATCCAGCTCAATTTGTAGGTGTACCCTACACAGCCACGGATTCTGTCATCACATGGACTCATGAGAGGTTAGATGTGTCTCGGTGATTTGATGGCTGTTAAAGGATCAGCTGGAGCTGAGTTAGTGAGGTAACTCTGGAAAGCTTGTTTCTGTCAAACTGTTCCGGTTGATTGTTTACTCCTGATCAGTGTCAGTGAGGTGGCTAAATACAGAAGTTCAGTCCTAGTTTTAAAAAAATCTGTGCCAAACCTCTACTTGCTTCCTGGTTCCAGAAGAACCTCCAAGCCAAAACTTTGACAGCAAAGGTTCCTATTGTGGAGAAGAAACCATGCCTGTATATGAGTCTGTGTTCATGGAGGATGGAGAGACAACCAGAAAAGTTGCACTGCAGACCGAGAGACCACCTCAAGTAGAGGTTCATGTTTGGACCATTCGAAAGGGTGAGTAAAATGCCATTGGATTTGTGTTTTTAGGTGTAACGTGTTTTTAAGTGTTGACAAGTTCCTATGTTTGGGTCAGAAGTTATCCTGTTGCTTAGAAACTGGCAGGTGTCTAGCATAGGCATTATGCTTTCAATTTTAACACAGCCTGTGCTAAAGATTAACAATTAACTCCCAAAGTTGTCTTTTTCACAGCACCAAAATCTGAAGGAGGAACTCTTTCTTCTTCGGGTAGCAAAGCCTTTTGTTTTCATTCGATTTTTCGACAATAGATACAGTCTCTTCTATACATCCTTTAGTCTCTTATTCTTCTATTATTTTCATTTTTATAACTTCTAAAGAGAAAAGCATGTGGTTCAATTTTGACAGATATATCTTTTCTAATTTCATATTTTTAAATTAGGTTATAAAGTAGCAGGTTTTCATATACAGTTCATTATTTAGTTAGTTACCTTGTTTGACCCATCCCATTTCCCTGACAATCTTCCATAGACTTCGTCACTCCTGGTATTTCCCCTTCCTCTTTCATATTAAATGCTATTACCCTCTGTACATCTCTCCCTTAAAGCCTGTTTTCTTCTAGCTTCCCAACATCAACAAACATGCTTACTTTCACAAAACTACACATAGACACAAATTAGAAGGTAGGATCCACATACAAGTAAGAGCACACCCTGTTTTTCGCTTTCTGGCTGCATATCATGATCATTGAAACAGCTTGTTTTGTTTTGCCTTAGTTCGATTTTTATATCAAATACCCAAGCCCTGCTACCAGAGTTTAATTTGTTGGCCTGAGCAAGACACGTGCCTTAATCAGTATATTTCCTTAAGTCCTCAAAGTGGTTTTAATCTGTGGCCAACATTGTAAACTTTTAAACTGTAGTCTACCTTTCCAATAGAAAGCTCAATAAACAGGAAAACCCACCCTTCCAGTGTGAAGCTATGTCTGTGGAATTACACCATGCACTCTGGATTAAGATAAATTTAAAACATCCTTCCTACTTTCTAAAAGATTATGGTCGTGGGCTCACTGTGTAAAGTTTTGGTGACAAGCCCAATGACTTCAGTTCCATCCCTGGAACTCACATGGTGGAACTGAATCCCACAATTGTCCTCTGACCCTCACATGCATGGTGTGGTGCACAAGTACCTACACACACACACACACACACACACACACACACACACACATGGTGTGCTGCACAAGTACCTACACACACACACACTGTCATGATATCCAGTTGCCTTTTTGATTCCTCACAGCTGCCACCACAGCAACCAATATTCTTTTTAATACTCAATGTGCTCCACACTTGTCTATTCACACCACCATGATGTATAGATAAGACTGGTGCTGATCTAGACTGGTCAAGGTTTTCAGGAATCCAAGGGTAGGCATAAGATTTTACTTGGACAATAAGATATATCCTTTAGCCATTGAGCCTACCTCCTGCCCAAAGCTTAAGGTATTCGAATAGCTAAGTGTAGTGGCACATGCCTTTAATCTTATTACTTGGGAGGCAAAGGCAGGCGGATCTCTGTGAATTCGCGGACAGCCTGATCTACAAAGCTGTAAGCCAGCAAGGACTATAAAGTAAGCACGTATCTCAAAACAGCAACGATAATAACCAGTGTTCTAACATGTGTATGCTTCAACATCATGCACAGAACTGTACTAATGTGCTACTAGCTAGTCCTTCTACAGAGATGAGTGAGAATTTAGTAGGCCTTGGATACATTATAAGCATTTCATGATTAAAGCAGAAACTTGTGACACTAATAATGCAAGTGGATTATTGCACTTGGATCCTACTTTAAGAAATACTGCTAAAATTGTTACTGCATCTTTTCTCTTTCCTTTTCCCCAACAACCTTGCCTTTTCTCCCCACCCATTAGAAAGTATGCTAGGATGCACATATGCTTTTCGGCCATGTTTATTTTGGCTTTATATCTAGGCATGTTGATTTTTTATCTTTAGCTCCATAGTGTGTTTGTTTACTAGTCACCTGGCCTGATTTCTCAAGCAATGATCCCATATCATTCACCCCACTAAAGTACAGATGGCTCACAATTTGACAGTAGAACATATCAGTAGCCTCTACTCATACTAAAAGGGAAGTTTATGTTTCCTGGACACAGTAAAACCCAAGCTTTGTCACCTTTCTTCACTGTTGACCACTGAGTTCTAGTGAGCTGATGACATGTTGCTTCTTAACTACTTGGCAGGTTTCAGCTATTTACCTGTCTCTAATAGAAGCTATTTAGGCAAAGTAGAAGTTGTGGGGCGATGCGGAAGAACTCCCCCTACCATTTGTTTAGGTTTTGTTTGTTTGTTTGCTTACTTGCTTGCTTGCTTATTGAGAGAAACCTACGAGAATTATGACTATTTCCCAAAGGAAAAATTTGCTCTTCTGTGTGAATTCAGGAATGGGCGTGGCTTCTCCATTTACACAAATAATATGCCTGTGATCCTACTACTGGCTTTCTATTGTTTAGCCAGGAGGGCAGCCTAGTGGTTTGGCAGGAACTAGTCTACCCAAATTATGGCCAAAGGCAGAACTTCTAATACTGCCTCTGGCTACAGAAGCTCCAACCAGTGCTCATGCTTTTCGTAGGCAGGAGTCCCATGGTCAGAAGTACTACCTTCCTTATCTCCAGTCCCAGGAGAAGCTAAAGAAAGGCCAGTGAGCCAAGGGAACAAATGGAGTCAATTAAAATCCCTGAACCGTCCAAGTTCCTGGTTAAGTACATTACACAGCCTAGCTCAATACTCCTAAAACCCAGTAATGAGATTATATGCTCAGCCTGGGCAGAAAAGAGGGTCTTCGCTTCCAAAAAGAGATAGAAAATATTTCATCACCTGTTCTACTTTGCGCTTGGCCCTAGGTATTCTCCAGCACTTCCACATTGAGAAGATTTCCAAGAAGATGTTTGGGGAGCTCCATCATTTCAACCTGGTGACTCGGACCACCTTGAGTAAGTGGCACCTCCTTTTACTCTTTGCTGGAAACTACCTCTAACTTTTAAATGTGGCATAGCCACACATGAAGTACCTCTGTACTCTCAGTGAACATAAAGAATATTCAGTGTCAACATTAGGGAATGTTCTATTTCTCTTTTGGAGGACCAAGCAGCCAATAGGGTGTCTGAGTGCAAACTGAAAAAGCTTGGACATGACAAATACAAATTGTGGTATAGTCCACATACAAGCTATTTCAGGCCAAGGATTCTTAAATGTCTTTAATAAAACTGATAAGCTAAGGCCCAAGAGGGCAGAGGGAAGCTTCACAATATTTCAGGTATTACCGGTATAATTGTGGAGTCCTGGTATCTGGAAGGCTATGTTCTCTGGGGATGAGGAAGAGAGACAGAGATACAGAATCCCTATCAGTTCTATGTTACAGAACTACCACTAGGTGCTCATGTTTCTTTAAAAGCTTGTAGGCATTCATATAGGCTTGCTGCTCTCCCTCTTTCTACACTAGATGGAGCTTAGGGACTAGATTCTGCAGGGCATTGGGGTGGGGATGGGTGGGGAGAACTTCTAATGGAATAAAAGGCACCAGATTTCTATCCACAGGGAATTTCTAATGGGCAAGACAGAACAGGAACAGGTCTTCGGTGTGAATTAGACTAGCTGTACGGAGTTAAATTCCTAAGTGCTCAGGGGAATCTGCAAAGAACAATGAGACTAGAGCCAGGTGGGCTTAGTCGAGGAAGGCTTCGGGGAGGAGGTGCTTTTCTCAAAGAAAAGGGTGTGACTGGGCAACAGGTCAAGAAATAAGTCCAGGGTGAAGGTGCAGCCTAAGAGAAGATTCAGGCAGGAGCAAACAAGAACTGTGGGTGGGGGCGAAGAATGATCACCAAGGCTGCATAGGGTGCAATGAAGATGAAAAGAGTTGGTATGAAGTAGTCAAAAGGCTTAGAAGAAGCCAGTGAAGAGTGCACACACAAAGCAAGTAGCATTGGGAGTTGCTACACAATATGAACAACACACATAATGGGATCAATGTGGTGCACTGGGCAAGAAGCACTCACCTTGGTGAATCCAGGCTGTGAAAAGCCTTGTTTGCAGTGCTAAGACCAAGATGATGGATTTGACCTCCAGTATAAAGCACAGCACTGGAGGTTAGTAAACAGGTAAATGGTGTACTTCCATCTGGCTTTTAGGAAGAGGGACTTGCTGTGTGGAGTAGGGTGCACCATTTAGTGACAGAGCTGGTGAGAGTCTGAATTAGGAAGTTCTCACACTATAGGGTCTGTGAGACAAGGGAGGATAGACCACCATGAGAAATATTTCTAAAACTAAGTCAATAGATATATGTCACAGGGAGGAGGGAATCATTTTTGCAATGGCTCTAATATTAATAACTTTATAGATTGGGTAGATAGTGATGCCATTCACCAATGAAAAGCTAAAGAATCAGTAGGTATTGGTGAATAAGGACCTCTGTTCAGAATATATTTTGATCAGGACCCAGAAAGGTCTTTGGTATGTCTTTTGAAAGATCAATAGAAATTAAATTTGAATGCAGGGGTTAGGAAATCCCCATGAGGAAGTAAGGAATAGAGACGGAGACTAGGGGCCCGGGAGCAATGGTGACTATTTTGTCATAGAACACAGTTCAGTTTGTGTTGTGAGCAAGCCACTGAATTAGGCTCCTGAGGCTGTCGAAGCTAATTTAGACATACCCTGTGCCCAGAGTAATTAGGATTGCAGATGGGTAATGGAAGTAGATGCTGTGTGTCCCAAACATTGTACAGTCTAAAGGAAGGTGATAGTGGAATGATTCAGTGGAATCACTTGGGGATACAAAAACAAGCCCAATGCATTCACATTACGTGCCTCCATAGCCCAACACATAGTCAAGGTTTTGGTGAATGCTGTCTTCTTTTTGTCCTTTACTCTCCTACTGAGGCATGAAGAGTAGGGAGAATCTAAGGGAGAAATAAGCAGGACAAACAAGTCTCAATGGGCAGGCAGTCATATTCTCATGAATAGGGGAAGCACAGAGGTTCAAAGCAGGTTTAGGAGGGAAAGGAGTTTCCTGGCCCTGGGCTCAGAGTTCCCCAGATTTCATCACCATGAAGATAAGAACAAAAAGAAAAGTAAGGATGTGCTGCGAATCAGCAGACAAATAGAAGTAGTAGTGCCAAGTTAAGAGTGGAAAGGGCTGTGCCAGTATGAGGATGGAACACTAGAAGCGGTCATAGGATGGCAGTTCAGGGCGTCAAGGATCAAGTAACCCAAACCACTACACGGGGCCCAAAGAAGGCAAGCTGTGATCCAGTAACTCAGTAGATATTGCTGTTCACAGGCATTTTTTTTACCTTGGTGTGAAGTGAGCCACCTATAAAGCAAGCCAGCAGACTGTATTTTATAAATGCTGAATACACTATAAAAATTCTAAACACTGGGGATGGAGCTCGTCCAGTGGTTAACGAGTGTAAACTGTTCTTCCAGAAAATTTGAGTACAGTTCCCAGTACTCACATCAGGGTAGTTCAAAACTTCTGCTACAGGAGGGGTCTGGTACTACTGAACCCTGTGGGTACTCACATGCATGTATCACCCCCACCCCACAAACACACTATTTAAAATCAAGTAAATCATTTAATAAATGTTTTCTAAACATAGTGCTTAGGATTTGCTCATGGGAGAACAGTTGCATCTCATTTGGGGAGTATCTTTCAAATGCTATGTATTAAAGTGAAAATTCCATGTCTTATTTTCTGTCTCTATCCAAGAAACCTATTTGTGGGGGGAGAATGCTTTTTTTTATGAAACCACCTGCCTTTCATATTTAAAATGTCCGGAGAGGGCTACAAAGATATGGGAATGATTGAAGGGAACTGGTTGCATTCCTAGGTAGTTCAGCTTTAATCTTACACACTCCTGACCATTCTGTGTTTGCCTTTTAGACCAGTGGAAGATCTTCACTGAAGGAGAAGCTCAGCTCAGCCAGATGTGCTCAAGTCGGGTGTGCAGAACAGAACTGGAAGATTTGGTCCAGGTTTTGTACCTGGAGAGACCTGAAAAGGACCACTGTTAGACAAAACTGCCAGGATTGGATAGTATCAATGAAGGAAACCCAAGCTGCAGCTGGACTGCCGGCTTACTTTGCTTAAGTCAACAGCGCTCCAAAACCCCAACGTCAACCTCAGTCAAATTATCCACACCAGCCACAGCATACCATGTTCCTCTATGTGCAGCAGTCGGTGTGCCAGCCCTCAAACATCTCCTGTAAAGAGAATAGAGGAGTCTTTAATGGTTTCTGGAGGGAGAAGGGATAGGATTGTGTGGTACAGCTCTAGTTTCTCTGAGAATCACTTTTATTTGCAAGTTAAAGTAAAAAAAGAAAAACACTTTATGAATTCTATGTAAAAAGTCACAAGAAAGGAAAAGAAATTGCTCAGCTTGAGTTGGGTCATGTCAAACAATCATTTATATGAAGTACTTTTTGAATGTTCAAGTGTCTTTCCTCCTTTCAAAAAGTTATTCGTTGGGTGGTAATATAATACAGTCAGGCACAAACCTAGTATATGTGGAGCCCTGGGTTCTAGTCTCAGAACTGACAAAAATTTTCCATCTTCATACCTCATGTGTACACATACAAACACACACACACACTGCACATGGAACTGTCCTTCTTTTTGGCTCCTAAATACCTTTAAGGTTGTTCGTATCCAGGGAAACAAACTAAAAATGTATGCAAAAAAATTTTTCCCTCAAGCCTTTAAGGCAGGTTTTAAAGTAATCAGCCATAGTCCTAGGATGAAGAACACCATTTGTGGGTCTTGTCCCCTTTGAAGTGCTAAATTCATTTTTTTTGCCTAATAATACCACTTCTCTTTCCTTATCTTTCCATTAGGAAGGTAGGATTTGGAGAAATTCGCAGAAAATGAATTTATTCCAAACAAAATAACCATAGAAGAATACAACTGATAAAAATAAAATAGCCCATTTTTTTTCACAGCTATAAAACTAACTGGTTAACAGACTAATGGTGCTCACTATTTTTTTTGAGGCAATAGTCACCTAGACAGATGCTCTTATTCTAAAAGCCTTTACAAGGGTAAATTCTCTGATTGCAGGAGTTGAAATTTGACTTTTCAAAGAGGCTCAGTCCTTAAGAGCTTCTCGACATTGGTTCTTCTGTTAAGAGTTACTGTTCATTCAGGGAGCTGAGAATTCTGGCAAAGACCTCTGTCCCAACACTTCCTACTATTCTTGTCTGATTCTTAGCATGGGTTGTATCGGGGATTTTAGACAAGTCTGCTTCTGAAATGTTTATTTGCAGCCCAATGCCTCAACATCAATTATCCTTTCTGAGGCTTGGCTTTAGAAAACACCTTTTGGATAAACTATAAATATTTTCTAGCAAGGATCGTAGGCCAGCTTTCTGGATCTGTCTTTTTTGAGGAGCATGAATGAGCTCACATGAGTACTGAGAAATTTGAAGACCAAGAAATCTTGTATTTCCTACTGTAGGCAAGAGAACATGATAGGAAAAAGTGTGAAGAGTCTGGTCTTTACTAGAACCTGTCAGAGAAAGGAAGGTTTCTACAAACGATACACCAGGCTTTGTGGCCAGGGCTTCATGAGACAAACTTCTTGCCAGTCAATCACACATTCTCCTCAGAAGAGGGGCATAAGGCATCCTGGGCTGTAAAGCCACAGAACATTGTTGAACATTGTGATGGGGCAGTGCCAATTTTCTGCTGCTTCCCTCTTGGAGGAAACAGTATTTCCAGAGTGTGGAGATCAGTCACCAGATCCCAAAGGAAAGTGGTGACTCCACTGCTAGATGATTCACCCACAAACCTTCCCACCCAGGTGTTCTCTGAAAGCTTAGCCTCAAGGGGACACCTAAAGAGCTCTGTTACACAGACTCCTGCCTCCAGGTGCAGGAACACACCTTTGTAAAGTACTGTGGGAAGCAGGAACTGAGGAGCTGTGCTAAGTCAATGTAGAAATTACACCAGTGTTTTAGTGTTGGGTAGAGTATAGCACATAGGGGAAAGAGGTCAAACTGCCTGTATGTTAGTAGAGAAGAATGGATGTGGTTTTTTTTTTTTTTTTTTTGTATATTTATTTGTATCATAAACATTTGGGAAAGCAAAGACCATAAACACCATTTTGCAGTTTTATTCATTTTCCTGTAGCTCATGTAACCAAGTGTGAATAGCCTAACAGTATTAGCCTTTCACTCTTCTCACAGGATATGTACCCAAATATGGTACTTATTTATGTAGTCACTGTGCTTCTGGATTTTTACATTAATAAAATTTGAATTTAAAAAGGTTATGTCTGAGAATATCATATGATTGACACTCTGGTCAAGACTGTTATTCAGTTGGGTAAATGATGATGGGTGGGCCTATTGGTGTCATTATTCCTCCTGTGTAGTTAGCAATGTCAACCTAGCAGTAAAGCTGCCTAGATTCTTAAGCCAGCTCTGCAATTACTAGATTTGTCAGTCTTCCCAATTAGCAAACAAGATAATGATGATAATAATGATGCCCTTCACCTGAAATCTTGCCCTAAGACTTAATGTAGTCAGTACATACAAAATAATTAGAATAGTGTCTAGTGTCCATGGAGTATTCATCAATGACCATGGATATTCAAGGTGAGCAGGGCATGTAGAATATCATTGATGTTTTACTTCCCCTTGGACTACTCACTTAGATTTCAAAAGGATCTCAATTTTGACCTGCGTTCACAGCACATTTATACAAAGTTTGCTAGGGACCAGTGTAAGTATGTTGTTACAAGTGTTCATCGAAAATAAATCCCCTCAAATCCCAATGCTAGCTAAATACCGGCTGTTCAGAAGTTAGAATGTGGAAGGACTTTAGGAGGTAAGTCTAAAGTATCAGTAGCTGAGGTATCAGGTGTTAGGCTAGAAACTGTGTACTGATGTCGGTAACCTGGGCAAATAAAAGTCCTGAAGTTTCTGGTGCAGAGGCCTGACTGGGGTAGGTTGTAAAAGCTAAATGGAGGGCTGGTGTGAGGAATTTGAGCTAGAAGCTCAAGAGAAGTCACTGGAGAAGCTCTTTAGTAGAGTGAGAAAAATAAAACATAATAGAGGAAGTGCCTGTAGAAAGAAATAGACTCCAAGCCATTTTGTTTTACCTCTGGGAGTTACCTGGGCCTATCATAACACAGAGGAGAGACAGACTATAGAAAGATCAAGATTAAAGGTCATGGGTACTAAGGGACTTAGTCTGTTTCATGCAGCCAGTGAGAAGTCGTGTTCCATGTTGCTCTCAGGACATAACTCTTGACCCACAACCTGGGTGGCCATTCAGCTTTGGATGTTGAATGGTCCCAACTTGTTCCAGCATATTTCTATTACTTTATTCCGCTTATACTCAGTCAGCTTTGCTTTCTTCTGGACTCATATAATATGAGTAAAATATTGTCTGACATCCATTGAGGAAAGTGCAATGAAGTCAAACTATACCTCTGTGGATCCATCTTGATTTATTCAATGTTTTTCAATTTATTTCAATTTAATTTCCCAGATGACTCACACTTCTTTCAGCCCTTCAAGTTTGTGCTCCTATATACACACGAGATGTTTAAGCTTTTGCTCTCAACTCCTCTCACAGGATCTTTCTCTCCCTATAGGTCCTAGGAAGCAACAAGGCCCATCTCACTGAATAAAAGCAAGAAAGGTATAAAATGATGGGCATGCTCCCACACATTGCAGTTACAGGTGACTGTGATCCTCCATGTGGATTCTGTGAATCAGACCCAGGTCCACTAGAAGAGCTGAGGCATCTTTCCTGCCCCTTCTTTGACTATTGACAGAGTTAAGAATATGCCTCTCAAAATGGTGCCCCTTTGGCATAAAGATTATTTTGAGCTAAAAGCAATTAAGAATCAATAGCTGTAGACAAAAATATGTTTTACCACACCCACAACTGCCTAAAAGTAGTGTTGTGTTTATAAAATGATAACAAGAGAAGGGATATGTTCTATGTAGGTGTGTGTAGTCAGGTATAGAAGAAGGGGGTACCTCCGCAGGCCCATGCTAAGGCATCCCTTTCCCTCGAGGGACCAGCCACATGACCCAGTATAGTATAGAATAGAGTTTATTAAGGGCATGGGGGGAGTTAAGAGGGTGGTAGAGGCAGAGAAAGGCAGAGAGAAAGAGAGTAGAGACATAGAAGAGTAGAGGCTGGCTATGAATATGTGGAGAGAGAGGGGAAGGGAATGGGGATAGAGGGGAGAAGGGAGGCAGAGAAAGAACAAGAAAGGAACAAGAGAGGGAGGGGGGGCAAGCAGCCCCTTTTATAGTAGGTCAGGCCTACCTGTTGCCAGGTAACTGTGGGGTGGAGCTTACCTGGTTTTTGCCAGGTAACTGTGGGGTAGAGCTTACCTGGTTGTTGCCAGGTAACTGTGGGGTGGAGCTTCAACAGAATGCTAACAAGTAGAATATAAATTTTCCTTGTAATAAGGTAACCTTTCTCCATTCCAAGGACAGAAAAGTTACTCATCCTTCAGGGTGGGAAATCAACACCAAGGTGAATTTGAATGAACAGAGAAGTCATACTAGAATACTCTTCAGTGTCCATTCATTTCCCATCCATGATTCATTTCCTCTTCACTCCCCCCAAATTCATCAACCATTTAAATTCAAACTTTCTTTCCTATGTTAAGACAACGTATAAGCCCCCTGAATCTAACCACCTTTTAGAGTTTGACTTTCCTTCTGTGAACTTCTGTGTATATGCATATTAATAAACCTTGTGTGCCTTTTCTTATGTATCTGCTTTTTTCCATTGACTTAAATTCATAGAACCATAGTCATGAGTGCTAAAAAGGCAGAGAAATGGTGTTTCCTCTCCAATAGCTCTCTATGATAGGCATTGCTTGGGGAAAAAAAAAAACAATGCCCATGTTCTCTCTGTCTGATCCACAAGTATCTTCACACCACCACGATTGTATTCCTGGTGGGGCTTCTTGAACACAATTACCACCAAAGTGACAGCACCCAGAATCTGCTGCCATCCTTTGAATAAAGAGAGAGAACCCCAACTTGCTTTGCAACTGTGACACTACTTTCTCACCTACATTGAAGTAGTCAAAGTGTTTATGACCATGTGTTACTGTATCCATCCCCTTTAGGTCACACTTACCGGTTTTACTTCCCACTATTTCCCTCTTTTAAATTGACTTCAAGAGTCTACCCTACCTCAGGACTTCCTGAGCTCCATCCACTGTTTGGATGTTTGTATCTGTCTGAGACAGCTGCTGGATGCAGCCTCTCAGAGGACAGCCATGCTAGGCTCCCATCTATAAATCCAGGCTGGCAGACACAAACAGCCTGAGGCACCAAGGTAGTTAACAGAGGAAGGCAGGCCTGCAATGTGTCCCTATTGATCTTCTGAGGACAGCTCCACACATTTCTCCCAAATAGGAAAGGGTTGCTACCCAGGCCAACAGTGACAAATATAGCTGGCAACAATGTCTTCACATGTTGTATCATTGTGACAAGGCTTTGCTGTACAATAAGGCATCAAAGTCTCAAGGTGTGGGAGTTGAGGGATGGATTGAGGGACCCAAAGAGGACAGGGACTCCACTCGAAAACCAACATAGTCAACTAACTTGAACCACTGGGAGCTCCCAGAGATTGAACCACCAAAGAGAGAACAAGGGCTGGCCCTAGCACCCTGCCCCCAAACACACATATGTAACATCTGCAGCATAGTCTTCCTGCGATTCCCCCAACACCTGGAGCAGGGGCTGTCCCTGAATCTGTTGCCTGCCCTGTATGCTATTCCCCTAACTGGTCTTTTTTTGTCTGGCCTCAGTGGGAAAGGATGTGCCTCATTTTGCAGTGACTTGAGATGCCATGGTGGGTTGGTACCCATGGGGGACCTCTGCCTTCTCAGAGATGAAAGAAAGAGAGGGGAGATGGGGGGAGGGAGTTGTGAGGGGAGACAGGGAAGAGAGGGGAGCTGTGATCAGGATGTAAAGTGAATGAATGAATGAATGAATAAATAAATAAATAAATAAATAAATAAATAAATAAATAAGTAAGTAAAGCGTCTACCCTACCAATATCCCTCAAAACAGGCAAACACATTTGAAGTCTCCGAATAAAAGGAAGCTTCTAGACTTCAGGGCATGAGCCATATGTTCCCCAACGTTCCATATGCATTTGTAATTTCTATCTCTATATATGCTCTTCCCATCACTAGAATGCTTTCTATTTCCTTTCCCTGACATGAGCCTTTACTCATACTTTTTAAAATTCTTTCATGCATTACATCTGGACTCCAATTTCTCCCACATGCCCTCTCCCCCATATCTACTCTTCCTCTGTTTCCAAGCCTAGTACATTTGTCTCCACTTCTGTTGAGCCTTGCTTACTTCCATCATAGTTTCCCACTATTTCCCCTTTCTCCCTAAGTACTGCACACCTACAACCACAAGACACTAGTCTACGCTCCTGCAGAGCTAAGCATGTTTTTAGTGCTTCTACTCCTACTCTTTCACCTATACTGCCCATCCCTGGTGCCTCCACTTAATGAACTCATCTTTCAAGACTCCCAGTGCTCATCTTGAGATTTTGTCACAGGCACAGTTAGTAGCTCCCTCCTCTATGTACACAGGAAATAGCAATCAAAGTGCATACCCTGGAAGAGCGGTTGTAGTAATCCATTGACATGCATGTCTGTTCATTTAATGCTCCCCACAGCTCCCCACGTTTGGGCGGCCACTGTATCCCAGCCCAAGCTGCCACTCGGGTCTTCAGGTCGGGTTTCAGCAAGAGCGAGGGTGACAGCAGATTCTACCTAATGTCTGAGATTTGTCTCTGATGATCCCTCTATAGTCTCTGATCTCCGTCTATGTTCTCTGATCTCTGGTTCTGTCTTCTATCGTCTCAATTCTGATCTGTTCTGTCTCTGCCTTTTATATGTCTCACTTCTAAGCCACGCCTCTAAGTTACACCTTTAATCATGCCCTTAGGTCTTGTCTCTAAATCTGATCTCTATACTTCTAAGTATACTATTAAGTCACACACCTTTAATCTCACACACCTTTAATCTCAAGGTATCTAAACCAAGATTATCGGAGTGTTCTCAGCTGTTGTAGGCTATTGTAATTTAAATCTCATGTCAGGGTATATGGCTGAAGATGGCTGCAAAGCTGATAGCCGCTTTCTGCTAAAAGTTGGCCCCCAACAGATAGATACCATTATTGACCCTATTTAGAGATGAGGACATTGAGAGCATTTCCCTTTTATGTGTCATTAAATCCATGTGCTGCATTATAGCATTTGTGTCACTGATGTACTGATCATATGCACAATGGTCATGGTAGACTCATAAAGCAGCTAAAATTTTCCTGTCATCTAATTATATCATAGCTATTGTAGCATAGTACTGGAAGGTATTGTTCATACATTTGTGATAATTCTGATGTAAACAAACATAATACACCGTCAGTAGTAAAAAACTATGCTTAATACATAATACTTGTCAGTGATGATTGATGACTATGTTCCCAGCTTATGTATCTACTGCACTATATTTTTATCATTATTTTGAAGTATGTTGCATCTACCTATGAGAATAGTTGAGATCTGAGGGTGGAGCCTAGTGTCAGAGTATACATTTAGCATCCACAAGTCCCTGGGTTCAATAATGAGTAAAGAAAGAGAAGAATGAAGGGGGAACAGAGGGACAGAGGCAGTGAGGGAGAGAGGAAAAGGGAGACAGAGAGAAGGAAAAAAAGAAAAAAACAAAAGGAAGTAAGCTCCCTGTAAAATAGCCTTAACCAGGTCCTTCCAGAGGATTCAAGAAGATGGCAAAGCTATGACAGGAGAAGACAACTGCACGTATTCTAGTGTCCCTTAAGATCGTTTAGCGACAGAAAATGTGGTTCATTTACACAATGAAATACTGTTCAGCTATTAAGAGCAAGGACATCATGAGTTTTGCAGGCAAATGGATGGAGCTAGAAAATATCACCCTGAGTGAGGTAACTCAGACCCAAAAGGACATGCATGGTATGTACTCACTAATAAGTGGATATTAGCTTTAAAAAGTACAAAATACCTAGAATACAATCCATAGAACTCAAGAAAGTTTAACAAGCAGAAGGATCCAAGTGAGGATGCTTCAGTCCCACTTGGAAGGGAGAAGAAAATAATCATGGGATACAGAGGGAGGGAGGGACCTGGGTGGAAGAGGAGGTGGGAAATAGGAACATGATCAAGTATGGGGGGAGAAACAGGAAAGAAGCTCTAAGGGCTTCCATTCTGAAAGAATGGAAATGGGCAATCTCAGAAGGTAGGAGGTAGGAGGACCCTCTAGAATGTACCAGAGACCTGGGAGGTGAGAGACTCTCAGGAATCAAAGGGAGGAACCTTAGATGAAGTGCTCTACAGTGGGGAGAGGGAACTTGTAGAGTCCACCCCCAGTAGAAAGACAGGGCATCAGGTGAGGAATGGGTTTGCCATCCCACAGTCAAAAACACTGACCCAGAATTGTTCCTGTCTTAAAGAACTTCAGAGTCAAAAATTGAGAAAAGCCTGAAGGAAAGGAGGTCCAGTGACAGGCCCAAATTGTGATCCAGCTCAAGGGGAAGCCCCAAGGAGCCTAGCATGATTGCTCTCCAAAAGGACCAACAATCGGTTGAAAGAGTCAGATGCAGATATTTACACCCAACCAATGGACAGAAGCTGGTGACCCCTTGGTTGAATTAGGGAAAAGCTGGAAGAAGCTGAGGAGAAGGGCAACCCTATAAGCAGACCAGTAGTCTCAAATAACCTGGACCCTCGAGATTGCTCAGATATCAACCAGGCAGAATACACCAGCTGATATGGGGCCTCCAACACATATACAGCAGAGGACTGCTGGGTCTTGACTCAGTGAGAGAAGATGCACCTAACCCTCAAGAAACTTGAGGCCCCAGGGAGTGGAGAGGTCCAATAGGGTGGGAATGGGGGTGGGGACATCCTCTTGGAGATGGGGTAGGGGGGTTAGGAGATACGGTATGTGGAACAGTCTGAGGGCAGACCAGGAAGGAGATAAAGACTGTACTGTAAATTTTAAAAGATTAAAGAGAAAGAAAGAAAGAAAGAAAGAAAGAAAGAAAGAAAGAAAGAAAGAAAGAAAAGAAAAGAAAAAAGAGAGAAAGAGAGAGAGAAAGGAAGGAAGGAAAGAAGGAAGGGCATCTTTTCTTCAAGCAGAGGGATGGGGTTGTCATCCCATAGTCAAAAATTCTGACCCAGAATTTTTCTTGTCTAAAAGAACTGTTGGGGGCAAAAATAGAGATGAGACTGAGGGAAAGACAGCTCAGTGACAGGACTAACTTGGGATCCATCTCAAGGGGACGTGCCAAGGCCTGACACTTACTGATGCTGTGCTGTGCTTACAGATGGGAACCTAGCATGACTGTCTTCTGAGAGGCCCAACAAGCAGCTAACTGAGACAGATGCAGACACACCCAGCCATTGGGTTGAATTTGGAGACCCCCGTGGTTGAATAAGGGAAAGGCTGGAAGAAGCTGAAGAAGAGGGCGACCCCATAGGAAGACCAGCAGTATCAACTAACCCGGAACCCTGATATCTCTCAGACACTGAGCCACCAACCAGGCAGCATATACATATACAGCAGAGGACTCCTTGCTCTAGCCTCAGTGAGAGAAGACAAGCCTAACGCTCAAGAGACATGAGGCCCCAGAGGGGTGGAAGGCCTGGTGGGGACAGGGTGGGGACATCCTCTTGAAGACAGTGGGAAGGAGGAATGGGATAAGGAACTGTGGGTGGAGGAATTGGGAGGGGGCAATGGCTGGACTGTGAAATAATAAAAGTAAAAGACCCGTGTGCTATAAGAGGAGACTGAAGGCAGCAATATTAATGACCTTGAGGATATTGAATAAATGTACCTCATACTTTAACAAAATCTTAAAAGTAAAATCATATTTTAAAAATAGAAAAAGCCTATAGAGTAGTGACATAAAGAAAGAAAATGTCCTTGTAGAGCTGCCCATTGTACTTGTATTCTAAGTGTTATTACAAAAGACTAAAAAGCTAGACAAGATGTACATTTAAATAAAGATCTCTTACTGCCTCACCTACCTAAGGAAACGTCCAGACCTCCAAGCTCTGCTTCATTTATGGTTGGTGTTGAGACCCACACTCTGCCTCAACACTTTGCCTCAACACTTTGGGGGCTAAGTGCTCTGGTCAAGAGAGAGAGTGGGGCTCTTGGGGCAAGAGACTCGAAGAATGGAGACAAGACAGGGTGTGATTCAGTCTCTTCTATTTTCTCAAGTCTCCCTCAAGTCTATCTTATTGAAGGGAATTGAGGTATTTATATACACAAGCAGGAGAACATAGGTGAAAACATTTTACCACGTGCACCATACAGCTGAGGTCACTAAACAGCAAAACAAGCTATGTGGGATAAACAATATATTTATCAGAGTGTGCTTCAGCTGTTATAGGCTTTTGCCAACCAAGTCTTTCATCAGGGTATATGGTTCCAGATGTCTGCAAAGTTGATCTAGCCGCTTTCTACTAAAGTCGGCTCCCAACAGTTGGTCCAGTGCCATAACAATTGAACTGGTTTTTAGTATGTTTGTTTTCTTATTTCCTATTTGACAATTTTATCCAAGAATACAATGTATTTTGATCATATCTACCACCATGTTCTCCTCCTCCCTCCTCTTCCAGTCTGACACACCCAGATGTCATTTATCTTTGTTCTCTCTCTCTCTCTCTCTCTCTCTCTCTCTCTCTCTCTCTCTCTCTCTCTCTCTCTCATAACTTACTGATTCCAAATTAGTACTGCCTACTAAAATGGTGACTGATCGTTTGGTCTTGATTGTGTGCAATAGCTGCAGTAAATTAGTGGTTTAAATGGCATGCCATATCTAGAAGAGAGCCTTTCCCAACACCCCTCTGCCATCTTCTACCTCACTGTACAGTCATTTCTTTTCAACCCTATTTTATTTTATACCATATTTGAAGGTATATTTTCTATATTTAATGGATTTAGACCCACAAATGTTTACTACCATAATCCAATTATACCTACAGTGTTCAGTATAGTAGATATCATGTAGTCTAGGAACAGTTATAGCTTAGATAGGAAATAGGATAGACCAGCTAGGCTTATTGTCAGTATGTTCTGTGTTTGCACAACAACGCAATCATCTAACAACAAAATTCTCAGAATATACTCAAGTCATTCAGTAACACATGACTGTGTATGTAAAAATGTGAAGTATTTGACCAGCCACAGTCTTCTTAATTAGATTGAGGAACTCTGCGAAGATGGAGACCCAGTACCCATCACTTCCAGACATTCACCAAATTGTTGCCAAGCAAAGAGTCCATCTGATGAAATTCTTTCTGTAGTTGGAAAAAACAGCTCAGGAAATTTGTAAAAAATAAAGTCCTTCAGAAGAGAATTTTCCCTGTAGCCAACTCTAAGAAAAACTAATAAAGTGTAGGTTAATACATACAAATGTCAAAAGGACTTGTTTGCTGTGCAAAATAACTTGTTCGAAGGTGTCAGGCAAAACAACTGATAAATGTGGAATTTGCACATAGACTATTGAGTTCTAAATCAGATGTTGATGAATTTTCGTTATAAGCCTCATGACAACACTCTACTGTGAAGCATTCTTGTTACAATTTCACTATTGTGGATGAAAAGGAATATCTATATTTCCATGCATTCTATTTATATTGTACTATATATTTAAGAGATCTATAATGCATGGTTTAATCATCTTATATCTCTATAACTTTCCATATGTGTACATAGTGCCATAGTTTAAATACAAAGTGTCCCTGAAAGGCTCATGTGCTAAGTCTTTGGTCCCTAGCTAAGGGTATGATGTTGGGAATTGGTGGGAACATTAGAAGCTTGATCTAGAGGAAGGGAGTCACTAGAGGTTTGAGTGTTTAGAGAGTATATCTTGCTATTGCCTCTCCCTATATCCTCTATTTCCTGTTCCCTGTGAGATGCTTTGCTTCACCACCTATTCTGAACCATGATGTCCAGCAATGCCCACAACAGTGGGACTAACCAGTCATAGACTGAAACATCTGAAACAATGTTCTCAGTGTTCCTTTCCTTTTAAAGTTGCAGTAACTAGGGGGCTTTTTTTATTCATCAGCCATGTGTGCCAGGCTCTACCATTCTAATGGTAAACACTGTAGACACAGTATTTATTCCCACAGAAGTGGCAGTCTACCTACCAGGAAAAATAATACAGTGAAAAATCACAATTCATCAAGCAGTGCAAAAGTCTAAGATAATATGATGACAGAATGATCATAGAGTCTTATCTTCATTGTGGAGAGACATGGAATTTTTTCAAAGGAAACAACATTAAAGGTGAGACAAAGATTAGAAGAGTTTTACATATTATTTTGTTCGAAAATGTTCTGCTCCTTTAAATGGGTTGGGGTAACTATTGAACTAAAACACTGATTCTTCAATTGATTCCTGTTGATGTAGGTTCCACTAATATAAACACCCAGATTCATACTATAAACAAACCCTAAAAAGAAATTCCACCAAGAAAACAAAAAGCAAAGCCCAAAGGGAGAGAACACAAGACAGAGAAGTTTTGTTGGGTAGGAGGCGTCAGCTTTCTGGGTGGTTTAAGTGAGGATGGCTGTCATAGGCTCATATGCTTGAGTTCTTGTTCCCTCCATGGTGGAACTGTTTGAAAAGGATTAGGAGATTTGTCCTTGTTAGGGGAGGTGTGTCACTGGAGGGCAGGCTTAGAAGTTTCAAAAGACTCATACCCTTCTGAGATGGTTCTCTCTATCTCCTGCTTCTGGTTTAAGATGCCACTGCCTCTATGATTTTGTACTAATTCTCTGATCAGCCCAATTAAAGGCCGTCTTTTATAAGTTACTTTGGCCATGGTGCTTTATCAAAGCAATAGAAAAGTAACTAAGATACTTTCCATCCCTGTAAAAACTACCCGAGAGAAATAAACTTCAAGGAGAAAAGGTTGTTTTAGCTCCTGGTTTCAGAGGTCTCATTTCTGGTTGTTTGGCTTAGCTGCTTTTATGTCTGAGTGCAAGGCACTATATCATTGTGGAAGTAAAAACTGAAGAAAATCTTCCACTTCATAGAAGCCAAACATAGAGTGTATTTGTATAACAAAGTTTCTCCTCCAAAACCACTAATATTCCATTCCATAATTGAATTGATCTGTCCATGAACTCAGAGCCTTCATGATCCAATCACCTCCCAAGGTCACATGTCTGAACACTGCTACATTGGGGGGAACCCTATACAGAAGCATTTGTTGGAAATATATGTACAGGAAGAAATCTGAACTGTTATCTAAAAGTTAGGCTTGAAGATGGGAATTCAGAGACGTTGGGGGAATCCATTGGCTGTCAGTTGGAAGCAATGGTGTTACAAAGTTAGGAGCATTTTTATGGCTATTATATAGAATTTTTGGTAATGATAAAAGTCTAATTGACTTGTAGTTGGTTTCTATATTATTTTGAAATTTATAGACAGTGAACCTATTTCTTGGCTGCACCTAGTTGGAGCACGTCCTCCCTCACCCCTGTATGCCACTAGGTGGCAGTCAGACAGAGGTTGGAGAATGGAAAAGTTTTTAACCTGGTTTTCAAGAAGCTTTTGCTCTCTCCAATTCTAACAAATCAACTGTCTGGAGTACCTCTTTTGAAATGACCTCCTAGGATATGGCCTCTTACAGTTCCGAGGAAAGTAGCCACTTATGGGTCTGAGGTCATGCCGGGCCGAAAGAAGAATCAAGGCTATCAGCTGGTTGTCAAGCAACTGAAAGCCCCCTTGTACAAGGACTGGCTGATTGTTTCCTCAAATGTCTCTTTGCTGTGGCTAGTGATGACCCAGTCTGAGTATGATTGGTCTCCTGAATCTGAAACAAAGGCATAATCACATGAGGTGGGGTTGGAAAGCACCAGATATTAACCCCAAGCCACAGTCAGAGGGATGCCTAAAGCAGGATTTTACCAGCTTTAGAAGGCTTTGATACAATGCAATGTGGAAGGAGTAGGGAGTTCAGTGAAAAGGGAGAAAGTCACCGTGCATTAGAAGTAAGAACTATGGCCTATGGGTGTCCTGAAGTTTCAGAAACTAAGTAAAAGCTCTAAGAGTATTGAGACATTTTGGCAACGGTGAAAAAGGAACCTCTCCAGGAAAATGCAGACAATCTGGGTTGATTGGATGGTTTTGGATAGAAAATGGGACTCTGGGTTGATGAGGTGAAGAGGGTTTGTAAGAAAGTATAAGGGTGGAGGCTTCTCTGAAAAAAATAAGAGAAAGGGAGCCACTTAAAAAGAGACCATAAAAAGGAATCCTTGTCATCTCTAAACTACTGTCTGCTAAAGGTTTATACCTAAACATTTGCTTTCTCTTTACATCTCAGCAAATTGGACATGCTTTTGTCTTGGTCATATATTTGGTAGTTCCCCTCCCCTGAATTTTAGCCCCCATCCTTGTATTTCAGTACACTCATGATTCCTGTTGAGAATTTTCTGACACTCCTGAAAGCTGAGGACATTTAGGGTCTGGCTTGACTAAAACTATTCCACATATATATTTAGGTGAAATATATGTGATGCAGAATCAACTGAACAATAATCTATGCACTGAAGTTCAAACATCCTAAATATAAAAGAATCCATGTCTCCATGCACAAATGGCACTACAAAGCAGAACTTTCCTATCCATATTAGATGTGGGAACACTTATGATCACACTGTTTTGGAGGATGGAACTGTTTAATGCCTTTCCCTGAACAGAATTAGTTCATTTAATCTAATATGCTAATGAATCCTAATAAGTTGATAACTTGCCAAATGAAAAGTTCATATACTATAATTTTTTCTTTCGTTCAGTGTTTTCTAGCCTCATAACCTGTTATATAAATGAAAACTTTCTCTGATTATCTCCTGACAGTAATTATACTTCTAGTCTCTGTTTAAAAGCTTTTGCGCTTCATTAATCATAGCAGCACCCGTGTACACTTGAGAAATTCTAGTAAAGAAATTATGTGGAATACGCTTATTTAAAGCCAAAACAACACTTTATTCAGAGTCTGATTTTTAGGTTGTTTACTGAACTCTCTGATTTCACCCTTCCCCCCAAGAACAAAAGGTGGGGTTGGAAAGCACCAGATATTAACCCCATGTGGCTCTGCAAAGAACCATTGTCGAGAAATGATTGAAACAAGGAGTTTCATCTCTTTGAGAGTTTTGTGTTAAAGATACTTCTATGAGAGCATGGTCCTCTAGAGGCCCTGCTCCATCCCTCATAGATGAATTTTTTTTAATAGGATGTCTGGGAAGAGCTAGTTAGAGCTAACAAAAGAAAAAATGGAGAAATGCTCACGTTTTGAGGGTCTTCCCAAAATGTTTATGTCTGCCCCAATGGCAAAGTCTGAAATAGTGCAGGATACTTACAGAACATTCAGTGTTTGACTTTTGTTAGCAGCCATTACCAAACAATAGGCCATTCATCAGAGTTTGTCTCCTGTCACAAATACAAAGGAGCTGATCTCATAAGCAGAGTTGGTAAAGAAGGACCACGCCAACTCCACAAATATACTAAAATCTACTTAATTGTACACTTCCATTGGGGGTGAATTTTATGGCATATGAACTGTAACATAATAAAATTCTTAAGAAAAAAAAAGTTTAAATGAATGTCATCAGTCGCATCAAATTCAATACATTTGTCAAATTAGGCTCCCAGTACGTGAACCCCTTGAGCATCCAATATCCAGGGCCTGTGAATTCAGGCTTTCCCCAGCTCCACACAAGGCTGTTTCCTAATGATGTCTTCTCTTTATTGTAAAGTCTGAAACAAAACAGTGATGATCACAGTAGGCGAGTGGAATACAGTGATTAAAACAGTAGCTCAAAAATCAGGCAGCCTGAGTCCCCCGTCCTTGCTGTGTGAAACTGGGTAAGCTATTTCCTCTTACTGTGTGAGCCTCATTATACTGTATTCATTGTTCCTGCCTCCTGACATTGCATTGAAGAATAATGAATTGACGGGCCCAAAAGTTTAGCATAATACCGAGGGGATGCAAATTCCCTAAAGCTGTTTGATAATATGAAACTGTTGTTTAGTAAATAATGATAGCTGGTAGAAGAATTTGCAGTGGCAGGGTCTCACTACTCTGCTATACTCTCCCTACTGGATTAAACTAAGAAAAGGGCTTAAATAAAATTCTGCCTCATACAGGCAGAATTTTTTTTTTTATTCATTAGCAAAGTAGGCCGCCATAAAACCTATTCCATGGCTGACAAAGCCTTAGATCTCTACCTTTGAAAGTATTCTCAGTACAGCTTATGAAAGATATAGCTAGTACATAGCCTCTAGTTGTGCAGTTGGGACTCTTGGCTGAAAATAGGACCTATTCAGGATAAACTCACTCCAAGGTAAAGAAAGACTTGAGTGGATTCTTATACTTTGTTGGCACAAAGATGCTAGTAGTTCATTTGTCTCCACTAATCCACATGTATTGACTACTTATGACTTTAAAACTAAGGTCCATTAATCATGAAATGTTACACTAGTTTCACATTTCACCAGCAAAAAAAAAAAAAAAAAAAATATTTGGCTTGGGATGGAGACATAACACAGTGGTTAAGAGCACTGGGTGTTCTTCCAGAGGACCCAAGTTTGATTCCAAGAACCCACAGAGAGGCTCCCAATTATCTGTAACTCCAGTCTCAGGGGATATGATGTCCTCTTCTGAGTTCAGAGGGCTCTATATGCATGTGGTTCACAAACATACATGCAGACAAAACACCCATACACATTAAAATAAATAAATAAACTTTGTGTGTATATGTGTTATGTGTTATATGTTTATTATACATTATATGTTGTATACATGTCCAGCAATCTCCTAGTTATCAAATTCACAATTCTTGAGTGACATACAGGGAGTAGAACTCTTTGTACTAAGCATCTCTGTAGTGTACTACTTTCTAATACATTTCCCCTAACTACTATGAAATATACCTTTGTTTGGTTTAGTACATGTGAAACTATTTAACTCTAAATTATGAAATCACGGGTATGGAGTTGTTTGTGGTATGTACTCCTTTACTTTCTCAGTCATAGCGCCTCCTTGGTTGCTGGTATTGGTGATTTGTGTCGTCCTTCTTCTGTATTGGTCCAATAAGCCAGAGGTTTGTCAGATATATTGATTTTTTTCTAAGATCCTGCTGTTCGCTTCATTGATTTTTCTTTTTTTCTGATTTTACTTCTATTAATTTTAGTCCTTATTATTTTATATTTCTCCCTTACTTTGGCTTTAATTAATTTTTTTTCCAAAAATTTTACCAAAGTGGGACTTTAAGGAAAATGATTTGTGATAGATCTATTTTTTAATAAATGTGTTAAATATTATAAATTTCCTTTTAGAAGAGAAAGGAAAATGTGGAGGGGAGAAAAGGGGAAGGGAGGCAAGAGGAGGAGACCAGTGAATGATATGTGTGTCTGTATGTCTGTGTGTGTATGTATATATATATGCATGGAAATGTCATGGTGAAACCCCTTAATTTGTACAATTAATCCATTATCAAACAATGTGTCACTAAGGTAAAAATAAAAGTCATGGGTCATTTTCGAATATTAATGTGGTATGAACACTAATGTATTACTTAGCTAAAACTATCCAGAGTAGGGGGAAAACATTCCTTTTCAGTATTTCTTTAATTGCATTTCCCGGGTGTGCCATGTTCTATTTTTTATTGATTCTTTGTAAATTTCACATCATGCACCCCAGATCCCCCTCACCTCCCCATCCCTTCATATGTTCTTTGCCCTTGCAGCCTCCCCCTCACAGTATGTCACACAGCATAGACTCTTTTGTGCATACATCTTTACTTGCAAATGTTCATTACAATGAGTCATTAGTCTTGTTCAAGGACCCTGGTTACTGATACTGATACACTATCAATACTGAACGTTCAAGGGGACTCTTCAGATAGCTCACTGTTGCCCTGTGTCATGGAGATCCTGCAGCTTTGAATCTGCAGGGTTGCCCTTCCATGCACTCTAGCAATTCACGATGGGGTAGATTTGGCAATGGGTCAACTCATAGCCCTAGCTCTGTGCCTGGGTAGTATACCGGATGTCACAGCAAGCAAGAAGTGAGGCCAGTTCTCCAGCTTGCCACAGGTAACCAAAGGATTTGGGAGGGCGTGCATCCCTCACCCACACCAGTGAACTTCAGACAGGAGCAGGCCAGTTCTCTCAGCCTCATGCCCTCAGGGCCAGCCCATCCAGGTCCTCACCACCAGGGTCAACTCTACTATGTTGCATGGGTAAGGTGCAGGACCTGCTCTCTCAAGTGCTGCTGCCAGTGAGGGGTGGGGCCAGCTCTACACAGCCCTTGGATATGGACATATGGGACCAGGGACATCCACTTGTACATTGTAGTGGTTTGTGCTGTGGGTGGCCACGTGCTGAATGGAGCCACTGGATGTCTTCCTCCCACCCTCTTGTGGGGGCTGTGTTTTATTTTTAACCTTCATTCAATGTAAAACATTTTTTAACTTCCCTGGATACTTAACTCTCTGATCTATAAATTATGTAGAAGTATGTTCTTTATTAGTGAATCATATGTTAATTATTATGATTAATTAAGGCCATATAATTATTTATCATATATGATATTAATCCTGATCATATAATTAATGATCTCTTTGTTAGTAACATTTTAAGCTCTGTTAAGCTCATGACTGCTTTTTTTTTTTTTTTTTTTTGGCTTTTCGAGACAGGGTTTCTCTGTGTAAGCCTGGCTATTCTGGAACTCACTCTGTAGGTTAGACTGGCCTCGAACTCAGAAATCCACCTGCCTCTGCCTCCCAAGTGCTGGGATTAAAGGTGTGTGCCACCATGGCCTGGCATGACTGCTATGTATGTATGTATATAATGTATGCATGAACTTAGGTATTTGTTCTTATTTTTAGCAGTAATTCCACCTAAGTATTTAGATCTCTTGTTTAATGTATGCATATTTAAAATTGCACTTTGGGAGAGAATTGAACCCTTTATAAATATGGACTATCCCAGTAATTTTTATAATATTTTTTGTTATAGCATGAGTCCAGGTTATATCAATAGAGTTCTTCCAGTTGTTGTGTTCAGCATTCTCATAGTATGTAACTTTCCATTTTTTACTTTCTATTGGGTTCGTCTTTATGTTTAAAGTGGATTCTGTATAGGCACTGTGATGGTTTGAATGAGAATGGCTTCCAGAGGCTCATAGATTTGAATGCTTGGTCACCAGGGAGTGGGACTATTAGGAAGTGTGGCCTTGGAGTAAGTGTGGCTGTGTTGGAGTAAATGTGTCACTGAGGGTGGGCTTTGAGGTTCCAAAGACTCAAGCCAGGCCCAGCGTCACTCTCTCTTCCTGCTACCCACAAATCTAGATGTAGAATTTTCAACTACTTCTGTGGCACAATGTCTGCCTATTTATTGTCATGCCCTCAGCTGTGACAATAATGGACTGAACCTCTGAACCTGTAAGCCAGCCCCAATTAAATGTTGTCCTTTATAAGAGTTATCTTGGTTGTACTGTCTCTTCACAGCAATAGACCATTAACTAAGAGAAGTAGCTTATAGTTTATATAGGTAGCTTGTGTTTTTATGTATTCTGACAATCATTTGCTATAATTTTTAATTTTTTTCATAGTATCCCCATTCCCGACCTCATTCTAGATCTATTCCCCCTCTCCTACCTTTCTTTTTAAAAAAGTTGAACCCATCAACTGCCAAGAATAGCTGGGAGAGGAAGAGGTGGTCTTCCCCAGGGAAGAAAGAGAACATCAATTGGCTGTCCAGTGCCAAGAGGTCAGCCATACAAACATATGTGAAAATAACATTATACAGACTGAGCAGGCTATACTTAGAAATATATGTATATACATATATAAATATGTGTGCAATTACAATGAAAATGGAATCAATGAATTTGAAAAAAGCAAGGAGGAGTACACAGGTGTGTTTGGAGGGAGGAAAGGGGAGAGAGAAATGTTGTAATTGTACTATAATCTCTAAAGTAAATGAAAAGTAAAAACGAAACAGATTTTAATTTAAAGACAGAAAACTACTTAGTGGACTGTAATTACCTTAACATGTATGAAATGAGATTGAAGAAATGGTTTTATGTCCATGTGGGATTATGAGGTTATTTTTAGGTGGTATGATTTAGAGTTACAAAAGACATGTCTACTAAATCATTGAATAAATGTTTGGTGGAGTGTATATGTGTCAAGCATTGTGGTAGGTACTTGTGGTGAGATGCTAAGTTAAACCATATAGCAGAATGGTTGAGAGAATGGACCCTGAAACTAGTTCCTCTAGTTTGAATTCTGGCTCAGTTGGCTTGGCTAAGTTCTTTTTATCTTCACTGTCTCAACTTCCTCAATGTGTATAACAATCATAATATTATGTGGACTGACTATTTTAAAAAGTTGAATTAATATTTGTAAAGTGAGAATTTGCTTGACAGATAGTAAAAACATGTGTTTGTTAAACAATACATTCTTGGACCATCTATTTCTCAATGAACTCAGAATGGGGGAAAGTTGCTTTAACAACAACAACAATAATAAACCTCTGTAAAATGCAACAGTGATCACTGCCACAAAAGAGATTGATATGGTGCTTGGGATATTTATTTTATAAGAATTTGACCAGGCAAGGCATCCCTAAGGACGTGATATTCAAGCTAATGATAGTTAGAAATGTACTTGGGAAAACCCATGCTTTGACAAGGACCATAATGAATGACATTTTGCTTCCTGTCTTACTAACTAAGCACTCGGTTTAATGAGGCCATGGCCCAAGTCTCCAAGGTCTGTATTCCTCATTATGCCTGGTAAGTATGGGGATAACCCTATATAAGTTTCAAGAACATGTCTGGTGATATTTGTAATGAGCAAGAACAACTCTTCAGGAGGCTCATTTTCCTCTTTCCCAGAATGCCTCAAAACTGGAGAACTCTTCACAAACTGTTCAAAGGGTATTTGAGGGTGTTAAAATATTCTGTCTAGAAGGCAAGGCCACTGAAGGGAAAGAACCGTTTGGATGATGAATGTAACTCTCTTTGTTAAGATTTTTTGGCTGCGGTATCATGTCAAAAGCATTTGCTCCACAGACTCAGCCCTGGGAATTGAGAGAACGGCTGAGAAGAGGACAGCACGGGCTGAGGTTCCTAGTGCTTCCTCATGTTCAGTTGTGAAACCCATGATCCTCTGGAGGGGCATTCCTTACAAACCAAGGTCTCTATTTCATCACTTGCAGCTAACGGGTCATAATCATCAGCCACCTGCAATGATTTTATTTCCAGGGTTCTTTCTCTTGTCAACTACAGATCAGGAAACAAATGTATGAAAGCGGATATCTTTTTTCCTCTTTCAAAGTAGCAGCAGCTGACATCATTTGCAGAGTGAAACCGCTGAAAGCCTTGAACAATCCATTTCCAGGCATTTTCTGAGGAATCTTTCCATCTCATGTAGAGATGTGTACCAATCCATCCTCAGGTCTCATCCATATTTGCTTGATCTCTTGATATTTTAAATTGTGTCTATTGATTTGTATGGAACCAAGTAAAAATGAACAGTACATCAGTTAGAATAAAATTCATTTTTTGCAATCACTGTCACACACCCAGGAATTTAACCAGCAATAGTACGATATATGTCTCACTGGAGAGAGAGAGAGACTTGATTTAAGGAAGCATTGCTTTTCTTGTCTAATCTCTTGCTCTCTTTTGTATTTCTCAGCTTCACTTCCTTGGTAAGGCCTGAATTCTTAGGCAGATTCTCACTCTTTCTGCAAATTCACATTTAACTGCTACTTCCCAGGCTACAATACTATCTTTACTTATGTTAAACATTGAAAACATTTCTCCAGTCTTTCAAACCAGTTTTAGTATCAAATCCTAGGGAACAGCTTTAGTCATCTGACCACTTCAACCTAATAATCTTGCCCAAGGAATGAAATGACTGCCTAGGTTATTTTCATATTGCAGAATTATATATGTTCCCCACATGAGTCACAATTCTTGAGAAGAGGCGAAATGGAAATGTGTGATGCAAATACAAGCAATAAATGTCTACTCTGTAAAATTCTGTCTAATTTGTACTACCCTGTCAGGAGCAAAAGCATTTTAAAGAGACTGTTATTCCAACTTGTACATCTCTGACTATTGAGCAGTTGATACAACAGATCCAGGTAATTGGAATTTCCACAAGAGTCTCATACTGAAGAAGGAAAAGGATGGGGCTTTTCTAACAGCCAGAATGACCTCTTGTCTCCCTAGAAAAAAAGATTTCACACACTACTGACAGCTTATAGGGCAGACCATGAGACAGGAATATGTCAGTGATATGTCAGTGTTAGGTAGGACCACATCATGACCAGGACTATTTAATTATACATACCTCTTGCTAACCTCTTACATGCTACCTTCTTGGTAGGACCCTGAAAATAGACTTGGGGGGTCACTGGGCTGCATACACCATTCATATATTGTAGCTCAGGAAACCAAAGTCTAGGTTCGATAAGTCTACACTATTAAAGACACACAATTGCAAATTTGTAGGAATCTACATTTCCTAACATCTCATGTATGTATATGTATGTGCATAATTTTGTTCAACTTATATTTTCAGTCCACAATCCTTTCCCATTAGTCTCCTTCCCAATGATACAGTTTTTCTAATCTATTTACCATGTATTTTAATTGCATTATGATGTTTTGTGTGCATGGATTCTTAATCTACATGAAAAAAAATTATGTCCCATTCTGTTTCGTAGTTTGTTGACTAAGATTTATATTTTTGCCTTAGTCTACAATGCTATGCTTTTATTTAATTTGTTGTGCCTAGATACTGAATTCCTCTATCACACTTTACCTGTCCAAGATTTCAGTGAAGGATTCCCATTGGGATTCTGTATTTTCTACCACCATAAATCTTTTCAAATATGCTTTAATTTGGTCTTGTGGGGATAGATGATAGATACTTGCATACAGATAGACAGACAGACTCAAGAATTTGTGAGTCATATTCAGTGTGGATAAAATTAGTTATTTACTCTAAACTCAATGAGGTCTTTCTTGGCCATTAAGTCTTTAAATCTCTCCTAACATTTCAAGTCCTCCTTTTCTGCTTTATTTTTTTTTCTCCTTAGTTCTTGTAACTGATAAAACTTACCTTCAATTTATTATACTTATTATCTTCTGTTTATCCTGTCTCCTTTAGTTCAATGTAAGCTGCATCAGCAGAGAGATCTGGTTTATTCACTCCTTATATCCCAAGCACCTAAAATAGAACTTAGTAGATAGCATACTCAATACATATTCATTGTGTGAATGGAGAAATTACAAAGTTTCCTTTGGAATTACTGAAGCAGCCACTCCATACAGAACATAAATGTATCAGCATCCCATATACTCGTCAATAGTTGACACTGTCAGCTTATTAGGTTTTGCCTGTGTGTGAGCTGCATAAGCATGTATTTCTCTAGTTACTAAGTGAGTTTACAAGTATCTTTTTAAATTCTGTGTCTTCTTACAAATTGTGCTCTTGAAGCCAGATCTTCATTACCAAAAGTACAACAAAATACTAGTGAGATGTTCAAGCTAACACCCTGAGCTGCACAACCACAACACTAACTAAGATTGGTTACCATCAGAGTTGCCCAGTGTCTAAAATGAAAGCAAATTCTCTTACCAAAGAAAACATATGTTTGGAATAGGGGTTTTCAACCTGTGAGTATAGCCCCTTTGGGGGTCGCGTATCAGATATCCTGCATATCAGAGACTGTGACAAATTTTATGCTGAATGCAGCCATAGTGTGCTAGAGTGTACATTGGAAGGGGAGAAACCATGAGACAGGGGATGTTTCCTCACTAGCATATCACTTGATTAAGTAGCAGTTTGCCATAAAGACTGGAAAAGGATGGAGGCTTAATACCAACATTCTTCTTCCCAAAAGCAGGAAATTCACTGTGGTTTAAAATAAGTGGAAGAAATATGTGACAGTCATTAGCACTTTTGATCAAATACTCTTTTCTGTCATCTTTTAATTCTAACCTCTGTTAAGATGATGGCACTTTTTGATATCCTTTATCCAAAGCAACAGCAAATGAATAGTGAACAGAAATAATGCCTACCAAATCCTGTTTGAGCATGCAATTGCCAGAGTGTGACATATGACTTGGTATTCTTTGATTTTTTTTTCTGACATAGTCAGAAGCAATATAGTGAAGTCCCTATCAGACTCCTTTTTGTTTTTGTTGTTTGGATGGTTTTGGCTTTGTTTCTGATTTTGTTTTCCAAATGAAGATGTGGCAGTAGAACTTCCTAACCTGGAAGAGACAAGGTCATGAGGGAAATACAATTTGTTATTTTACAGTACTCTGATTTGGGATTTATTCATTTGTTGCTGCAGTATAACCTAGCCAATCTGAAGTAATGCAGAAAAAGTGGGGAGCTGAGGAATAACTGAAGAATGGGTTTGGAGAAACAAGTTAGAGCTTGGTTATCACTACTTTCCTAGGTCATGCGTTATTGAGTAGGATTCGTTGTTTGTTGTTGATTCTAGTGGCTTTTGTTTGCAGAACCCATGATACC
Source organism: Arvicanthis niloticus (assembly GCF_011762505.2). Taxonomy (NCBI): domain Eukaryota; kingdom Metazoa; phylum Chordata; class Mammalia; order Rodentia; family Muridae; genus Arvicanthis; species Arvicanthis niloticus. The sequence continues at coordinate 89,301,955 of NC_047679.1, read as the reverse complement.
TCATGGAATATGGGAAACAGATATTCAAATCAATTCCTCTGACCATCACTTCAATAAGTGCTGTGTGTGTGTGTGTGTGTGTGTCTGTGTGTCTGTGTGTCTGTGTGTGTCTGTGTGTGTGTGTGTCTGTCTGTCTGTCTGTTTCAAGACAGGATTTCTCAGTGTAACCAGCCCTAGTTGTTCTGGACTTTGTAGACCAGACTGGCTGGCCTTCAACTCACAGAGATCTGCCTGCCTCTTCAAGTGCTAGGACTAAAGTCCTGTGCAACTATGCCCAGCTACACTGCTGCGTTTTAATCACACACACCCACACACACCCACACACACACAAACACACATACAGAGAGAGAGACAGACAGACAGACAGAAGACAGACAGACAGACAGACAGACAGATGGATACACACATGTGCACACACATTTATTTAAAATAATTTTTATTTATAAAACTCCACTACTAGCTATACAAGTGATTGAAAACCTCAGATGAAGCATAATCTGATCTGAGTATAGAATGTTTATTCAGGATATTCTATGAAAATTAAGAGGAAATAACTAGCAGGAGTCTACATGAAAAAAAAAAGATACTAGATTGGCCTAGGAATGGCAGTGGGAACAGAGAGTAGGCACTATCAAACATTAGGAGCTCTATTTCATACACATGGGAAGAGACTAGGTAGGAAGAGTGATGGGGAACACAGCATCATTGATAGCCTCAAAGATGGGTAGCACAAGAGGAGAAGTAAACTTAGAGAAGGGTTGGTAAAGTAATATTTGAATATATGGCTTTCCATCTGTACCCAAGATAGCAAGTAATAGATTTCAGAGATCTGGGTTCAAAAAACAGTTGTATCATTTAGTAGTTATAAAAACTTGGTCAAGTTATTTCATAAAGCCTCACTCTCCTATCTAAAATGGAATGTCAAAATATTTGGCTTTATTAGTATTGTTGGCCATATAAAATGTAAACATTTATGTGAGGAGTTCTTTTGTAAAATGTAAGTTGCTGTACATAACTAAAACGCTATGAAGGAATATTTTCATGGGTAATGAAATGGATGTGAGGAGGAAGGGAGATTTTCCAGGGAACGTTTAGGAATTACTTGGCTGGCAGAGAGATCACTCAGCTCAGATTCTTGGTGACATCACTGTGACATTCCAATCTCTGGGAAATGCATTTCTACAAAGAAATTCCTTCCAGTGGCTCAGTGTCATGGTGATTTAGCTGACTAGAGCAGGGGTTGAGAGTTGGAGGGAAGCTGATTAATCCAAGACAGTGGGAAGTTGGGATGAGACCAATGCAAATGTGCCTGTGGCAGGCTGGGGAACATTTTTACTAACAAAAAGTATTTTTTGTTATATATATATATATATATATATATATATATATATGTGTGTGTGTGTGTGTGTGTGTGTGTGTGTGTGTGTTTGTTTGAACATTATCTTTATTTACATTTCAAATGTTATCCCCTTTCCTGGTCGCCCCCAAAGCCCTTATCCCATGCCCCCTCCCCTGCTTCTATGAGGGTGTTCCCCCACCCACCCTCTCACTTCCACCTCCCAGCCCTCGAATTCCCCTATACTGGGACATTGAGCCTTCACAAGACCAAGGGCCTCTCCTCCCATTGATACCCAACAAGGCCATCCTCTGCTACATATGCAGATGGAGCCATAGTCCTAACATGTGTACTCCTTGTTTGGTGGTTTAGTACCTGGGAGCTCTGGGATGTCTGGTTGGTTGATATTGTTGTTCTTCCTATGGGGTTGCAAACCCCTTCAGCTCCTTCAGTCCCTCCCCTAACTCCTCCATTGGAGACCTCATTGGGGACCCCATGCTCAGTCCAATGGTTAACTGCGAGCATCCATCTCTGTATTTGTCAGGCTCTGGCAGAGGCTCTCAGGAGACATCTATATCAGGCTCCTGTCAGCATGCACTTCCTGGCATCAACAGTGTTTGTGTTTGGTGAATATACATGGGATGGATCCCCAAGAGGGGCAGTCTCTGGTCGTCCCTCCTTCAGTCTCTGCTCCACATTTTGTCTCCGTATTCCTCCTGTGAGTATTTTGTTACTCCTTCTAAGAAGGACCGAAGTACACCCCCCTCTTAGGTCTCCCTTCTTCTTTAGTTTCATGCGGTCTGTGAATTGTATCTTGGGTATTCCAAGAATTTAAGCTAATATCCACTTATCAGTGAGTGCATACCATGTGTGTTCTTTTGTGATTGGGTTACTATTTTTAAAATTGTTTTTACTGCAGTAAATTGTGTAGAGTATAAAATGTACAATTTTACAACTTAAGTTCAGTGGCATTATGTACAAGTATATATCTATGCAGTCATCACCTCCATCTATGTCCAGATCATTTTCATCACCCAAACTGAATTATTCTTACCCACTAAATAATAATAATAACCCCCCACTTCCCATTGTAAGTCTTGGCAATCTATAGGAATAAGAGTGTAAAACTATTTATTCAAGTCTCAACTATCAATGCTCTGTATATCTATAAATTATGATTTTAATTAATTTGAAATTTTTACCTGTAACTTCTTTTGATAATTCTTACTTTATCAGTGATTTTAATTACATTATAGTTCTTTATACAGTCTCATTACTAGTCATTTATTAGATATATGATTTGAAAATATTTTCCATCATTTATTCATTTGCATTTTCATTCTTTTGATAGATCCTTTACTATACAAGTTTTTAATTTTTGATGAATTCCATGCTATCTTTTGCTAACTGTAGTTTTGGTTTTATAACCCAAAACTCTTTGCCAATTCCAAAAGCATGAAATTTTCCTTTCTGTTTTCTTCTAAGAATCACATAATTTACTTCTTATGCTTGTGTCCCTGATCTAAATTAGGCTTATTTTAATTATGTTTTAAAGTAATAATTTATTTTCATTCTTTTTGCATGAGGACATCTAGACTTCTCAGGACTTATTTTTTAAGATGTCTTCTCTCCCAATGAATGATCATAAGTATCCTTGTTAAAGCTATTTTAGTCATCTTTGCAAAGGTTTATTCCTAGGGCCTCTAGTGTATTTCACTCCTTTGTGTGTCTGTTTCTATGCTAACACCACAGCCTTTGAATTAATACAAATCTAGCTTATTGTCAAATATAATCCTATACACTGGTTCAAATCCTAAAAGGTAGAGAACATTGAAGGTTACTACAGAAGCTCTTATAACTTCCTACACAGTCCTATGTTTCTGCAGTCTTATCTTCAGGCCCCATTAATCCCCTAGACTCCAGATAATCATCTATTACCTAGTATCTCCCACTTGCTGTTCCCCTCTCATCACAAGCTCTGTCTTCCTAGTCTCTCATGATAACACCTGATTATTTCAAAATTCATCACAAGTTTTTTTTTTTACAAGACAGAGTTTCTCTCTTATAGCCCTGGCTGTCCTGGAACTCATTCTGTAGACTATCCTGGCCTTGAACTTAGAAATTTGCCTGCCTCTGCCTCCTGAGTGTTGGGATTAAAGGGATGCACCACCACTGCCTGGCAAGGATTACTTTCTTATTCTTTTCCCATGTAACTTTCTTATTGATTCTCTGGGAGTTTCACATTATATACCCCATCACAAAACCGCCCCAGTTCTTACATGTCTGCTCCCCCATCAATCATCCCTAAAGAAGTAAACAAACAAACAAACAAACATAGAAGAAAAACAAAGAAACAAAGAAGAAGGAGGGAGTCCACTTTGTGTTATCTATATACTCACTGAAGCATGGTCACCACTCCTCAGCCTGCCCCTTAATCAAAACTGAGTCTTTCCCCTCCCATATCCTTTCCAGAAGCCATCACTATGGAGAGCTACTCTTTAGCATCTCCATCACACCTTTTCAGAGGTGTTTTTAGTTGCTTCCTGTCTAGACTGTTATGTTTTTGGAGGGGTTTGAGATAGGAATACAGCTGTCACAGAAGCCTTCCATGTCCTTCCCTCTCAATTGTACATCTGCAGTCATAGATATCACAGCAAAAGTAGCTTCTTTGCTCTTCATAGTCAACAAGACTGTTTCTAGTGACAGCATAGACCAAGAATGTGGCCCCGTGCTGCAGTAGATCACAGACCCAGACCATGCCTTTAGAGGCAACCCAGACCACAGAAATCACCATGACCTCAGGTACAGGCCACTCAGATCAGTGTGGTCCCTGGTGGCAGCAAGGCCTATAGACATCAAAGTGGCCTCAGGCTACAGCACAGACCATAGAAGTCTTCATATCCTTCAGAGTTTATGGCTCTCTGTAGGTCACAGCTGGGTGGTTGCAGGCCTGGCTGGCTCATTCTGCTGCTACTGGTAGCTCTTCAGCCTATGTGCCCACCGGGGTCTGGTGTGGAGTCCAGAATTACTTTCTTAAGGCCACTTACTAAACTTATTATAAACCAAAAATAATTTGGCTTATGATAAGTTAACAATTTTGGTATGATTAATGAACATCTATAATCATTAGCAAATAGCATAGGTTAAGAACAAGTCTGTTGCATGTATCATTAAATTCTTAGTACCTAGCAAAATTTCTGACATAAAGTCAGTTTTCAATACATATGTATTGATTGCATTTCAAAGAAAATGTTGTCATGAAAACTAGACTCCTAATATCTACCAAAGTAAAAATATACATAAAGAAGTACCCACGGCTTTTTGCCTCTGTGGAATGAGTTTTATTCAACAAAGTTTATTGATCAAGCCTTTTATTGAAATATATGTTCTTGGAATTGACCTTTTATGGACTTTGGGCAGTGGTGAACTTTCAAACATTTCTAATGGGCTTGAAATTTTGTTCTTATAAAAACAGTACTTTAATTTTTCAACAGGGTGCTAGAACAGGTTATACAATTACTATTACAATATTTTCTGGCAATTTTATTAGTGCATATTAATTGTATGAATAAATGGATTATTTTATGACATTTTATAAACATATATAACATTTTGACAATACTTTTTAATGATGCCAAATAACAGAAACTGTAATGGTTTTATTGGAACAGGAAGGAAGAGCTAAAGTTGATTACACAGCCATAATCTATTGGTAGAAATCTGTATAGTTGTTACTAAGCTGATCCAAATTCAAGGATTTCATTGGTATAATTTCTTCTATTGAAAATTTGTTGGTACAAGGCTTAGACCTTTTACTTCTCCAACAGGGGAGTTGTGTGTTGCCCTTAAAAAAGAGTGTTGCTTTTATACCAACTATTTAGACATTAAGTCTCTTGTCTCTCGGGTTCATGCTGTTCAACAGACTGATGGCTTTTGCATAGCAATAGATAGACACTATTCAAATGAAACCCATACAGGTCCTACATGTCCGCTACTACAGGCTGGAAGTAGGGGACTCTAAAACCTCTGTCATCAAGACTGACGAGGATTAACCCCTAACTTACATGCTGGATAATCAATGACAGGTAAGAGAACACTTAAAGACCTTTGCCCCTAACTGGGAGGCCTCACCATCTTAAGGGAGGCTGGGGTCCCTTGTTCTGACCTAAGGCAGGCACGGTTTCCATAAATTTTGCCAGCCTTCCCTTTTGAAAAAAAAAAAAAATTAAAAAGGGGGACTTGTTGGGAGCCGACTTCTGCCAGAAAGCAACGATCAACTTTGCAGCCATCTCGAGCCCTATACCCTGATAAGAGACTTGTTTTCCAACAGCCTACAACAGCTTGGCACACTCTGACAAACATCTTGTTTATTCCACATAGCTTGTTTTGCTGTTTAGTGACCCCAGCTGCATGGTGCACGTGGTAAATTCTTTAGCTGTGTTCCCCTGCTTGTGCTTATATATACCCAGGATTTCCTTGCAATAGGAGGAGACAATAAGAAGGAGACAATAAGAGAGGAGGAGACAATAAAATGAGAGGAAACAATAAGAGAGAGGAGACAATAAGAGGAGGAGACAATAGGACAGAGAGAATAAACGAGAAATAAGACTTGATCACACACTCTGGTTTGTCTCCATTCTTCACGTCTCTTCCCCTCCTTCCCCCACTCTCTCTCCCTTGACCCAAATCTCTCACTTAGCCCCAAAGCATGGGGGCAGCGTGGTTGTCAACAACTCATCTAGACTTTTTCTAATATGAAATCAGAAGAATGAACAAAATGTTATCTTGATGCACTTTCAAGTCTCCAAGGTTCTAAGACATGAATGAGTCTCCCTAACCAATCTCACAGCAAATGGGGATGATGAGTTAATCACTGGAAGACCTGTCAGTGTTAATTTGATGTACTCTGTACTCACCAAGATGGGCCTCTGGGCCTGTCATTGAGGGGTTATCTTAATTACACTAATTGAGATGGGAAGACCCACTGACTAAGGGAGTGTCGTAGTTAAGGTTTTACTGCTGTGAACAGATACCATGACCAAGACAACTCTTATAGGGACAACATTTAATTGGGGCTGGCTTTCATAGAAGCACAAGGAGAGGGATGGGATAAGGGGTTCCTGGGTAATGGTGGGGAATGGGATAAGGGGATAAAATTTGAAATGTAAATATTATAACCAATTAAAAAAGGGGAAAAAAGAAAAGTTGTTAGAACCAACATCGTTTAAAAAATGTCAGCCCTCTAGGAAAAAAATTTTTTTCTTGATACTAAAACTTGTTTTGAGAATTGTATATTGCAGAATACACAGCCTTGGTTTATCTACTCATCAAGCAAACTGAGCAGACCTGCTCAAACCTCCGATGTCCTGGAATTCCATCTGGATACAGTGAAGACACCTTGTCAGAGGCTTATCAATTTACTCTCCCCCCCACCCCTCTTCTAATATCTCAATGCCTGTAATCAGCTTGAAGAAGTTAAAGAAGAGTCAGTGCCCCTATTCTCTGGGCTTGGGGACTAAGGTGGCTAATATTGGGCTGTCTTTCTAGGGGAAAGTAGTGGTTTTGTTGAAACAGGGAGGATTAGCTAGGATTTATTGCATAGCCATAACTTATTGGTAGAAATCTGTATAATTAGTATCAAGATGAAATTATAATTTCTTAAATGGTACAAAATTTACTTTGATTTCAAATTTAAGGTTTTCATTGGTATGTGCTTCTTATTGATATAAAAGTGAGATGAATATTAATATTCTCATGGGCATTGTGCCTGTATAACACATTTAGGAATACAAGGCTTAGACCCAGTCCTTCTTTAACTTTTTTAACTGATTTGGGACGGTTAGCCTATGAGTTAAGGGACTATAGCAAATTCATGGCTTTGAGTTTATTGTTAGGGTGTTTTCCATATTTTATTTAGAAATAGCTGGGAGGAGTTAACAGGCAACAGTCCAGATTGCCTTACATGGATAGTTGGTTTTCAAAACATCAGAAGTCCACAGAATTGACGCTACAAATATTTCTATATTAATGTTCATTTTGATTAGAGATCTGTCTGCTCCTGACAGCTTCCTGTCGTGGATTCTAAGAAGAAATTGAGCATCCTTGGAGTTACTCCAGTTGTGTGGTGACAGCCACTAGGCAAGAATTGCCTCTTTCCATCTACAGATAAATTACTGTCCAGAAAAGGACACACTTGCAGAATAGTCAACTGATTATATCTGCCTAGACAGAGTAATCAGCCCTTAATAATTCTGCATCAATAAGGTCTGTCAGATGATTCTGGGCCAGAAGGCTGAAGATTTGATGCTCCAACATTCCATAGTATAGGCTTTCCAGGTGTTTAGTGGTCTCTATAAATTGGCTAAGTTTTAGAAGCCATGCTTAGTGCTTCCCATAATTTCAGTTAACTCAGTCATTCTGGAATTCTGACAGGGTTGAAGACCTATAGTCTCATAACCAATCCTGGCTATTTACTTTGAGAGAAAAGATCTGAGTGGATGGTTTTCAGCTGACATTCATTCTAAAGCCAAGAAAAAAGCCAAGTTCAAAAGTAAGTGTTTTAGTTAGGAGAGATGACAGAGGTTCTGGTTAGTCAACAAAATGATGGACTGGGTATTAGGACTATCTTGTACCTCACTGGTACAATTAGGAATAATTATGCTCTAATTGTATTTTAAGACAAAAGTTTTATTTTAACAGGAAGGGTGATATGTAGGAGGAGCTAAGGGGGGAAGGAGTACCAAAAGAAAGTGATGGAGTAAGGAGAGGAGAAGATGAAGGAGAGGAGAAGCTAGGTGGTGAGAGAGAGAAAGAGAGAGAAAGAGAGAGAAAGAGAGAGAAAGAGAGGGGGGCATGGAGGCAGATGTTCACCTGTCTCCACCAGTCAAAGATAGTTTATATATCTAGGTTGGGTATTGGGTTATACTTCTGAATGAGTATTACAAAACTTATGTAGCCTTTGATTAACATTTAAAAAACTGTATAAGAGCAAAAAGGAAAAGGAGGCATGGGATAGGGATTTTTAGGGATGGGAAATGGGGAAAGGGGATGGCATCTGAAATGTAAATAAAATATATATAAAAAAAATTGGGGCTGGCTTACAGGTTGAGAGGTCCAAGGTGAGAACATGGCAGCATCCAAGCAGGCATGGTACAGAAAGAACTGAGAGTTCTATGTCTTCCTCTGAAGGCTGCTAGGAGAATACTGGCTTTTTTGGCAGCTAGGACTAGGGTATTAAAGCCTACCCCGCACAGTGACACACCTACTCCAACAAGGACATACTTACTCCAACAAGGCCATACCTTCTAATAGTGCCACTCCCTAGGCCAAGCATATACAAACCATCACAGGGTGGCATCATTCCTGGCTGGGATCCTGGCCTGTACAGTTGGAGAAAGGAGCTGAGCAGTACTATGCATGCATGCACTTTGAGCTTCACAGTTGTGGATGCAATGTGAACAGCTTCTTCAAGCTTCTACTATGGTGACTTTCTGACTGTGGTGGACTAAACCATTAAGCTGGGGGGGGGGTGGCGCAGAATAAACTCTTTCTCTCATAGGTTTCTTTTTTCAAGGTATTTTATCACCGAAACAGGAAAAATATCTAAGATTATATCTCATCTGGGGAAGTCAGTGGGACTCAGTCCCTGTGGGGCATCTCTTAAACATAGCCTAGATTTGAAATAGATCATGTTTAAATCACAAGGCCAGCTTTGAGATAGAAATGAGTAGGTAGATTCTTCTGCCCATCTGGCCTACTCACTCTCCTAGGAGCCCTTTAAACAACCGATGAAAAGCCCACTTACTGCACCATAATTATTCTGGCTGATAAGAAAGAACAAAGAGACCATTGTCTCTGTGGGGTTGGCAACCCTAGAGAAGGGTCTTTGAGCTGGCTTTACTCCAGCAGCCCAAGGCTGCTAAAGGATTGGATCATTAAGAGTTTATGGCCCCGTGGAGTTATTTTAAGCCTGTTCCATCCCTCAGTGCTAGACTCAACTTTAAGCTCACACAGATTATTTTACTGTAACAGACTGGTTAGAGGTGAACAAAAGAGAAACTGCTACCTTTTGAGGAAGGGAATCATGGGCCTGAAAGACAGAGTTTCAGAGAGAGATTGCTGACCTTAATGAGCTGCCCATTCAGCCATCATTGCCATCACCACCGCAGCGAGCTAATGGTTTTCAGGCAGCTCACTCAATAGAATATGCTTATATGGAATTAAAAACTAAAAGAAAAGAACCATATTGCTGCTCTAACCAAAGCAGAGTGTACCAAGTAAATACACCAAAGGAGAAAAATAGAACCCCTCTCGGATATAGCTGTTTGCTCTAGAAGCCAAGGAAATTCAAGTGCTAAATGTGAGCTGAGCTTTTCCATGCCAGAAAACCACTATTACTTAGACCCAGAATGCTAGAATCTTGGAATTGTCTTTAGCTGTTTCATTTTTAAGTGTGTAGGGCAAGCAGTTATATTTTGATAAAGCATAGTACTTCTATCAATAACTGCTCCTAAATAATTACAAATCTAAGTGGAAGGGTTTATGATATTTATTGGAGGTCATGGGAATGGTGATATCTTAGCACTGAGCTGACAATATTGAAAGTAGCAGTGGTGTGATTAGTCATGGGAAGTGTATTATAGTCAGAAGGAAGGTGACATAATTAAGAACCTCATGGTAGACCACTATAAAAGAAGAGCCTAGTATGATAGCAATGATGTAATGGATGAGCCTGGGTGGAAAGATTTGAGATTGAAGAGAACCAAACAATGTGGGGCCCAAGATGGAAAGCTACTGGAAGGTTTTTCTGCAGTTGGCTTACATGGTGTCATTTATGTTTGTCAATAGTTAATTTTTTGAGAATTTCCTATATTTACATCATTTCCATCCCATGCTTTCTCCCTCCTGACTCTTCTCGTGCCCCAAGTCCCTCTCTGTCTTTGTCTTCAATTATCACTATTATGTATATATTCTTTCAGCTACTTGGAGAACAAACTATATGGAAACAGGAGCAGAAGTGGGGATTATGGTAACCCAGGTGAGAGAGTGTGATTATTTGTGCCAGGGAGTTTATGGTAGAGAGATGAGCAGTGAAAATCAAATTTAGATATTCAAACTGCCTTTGATAACATGTTGGTTGTGTATACTATCAAAAAATCGCTCAATGTCAACAGATCACTAAAACTTACTATGGAAATCTAATGTTGTCCATCTGATTATCTCTCCATTCCCTATGTTTCCTCCATCCTCTCAGCCTTTTGCTTCTGTGAAATTGAATTTAGGTTTTACATATAAAAACATGCAACATTTATCTTTCTGTATCTGTTTTATTTCACATGGAATAAAAATCTCCAGTTCTATTTACATTGTCATAGATGACAGAACTTCAGCCTTTTATGGATAGATTCTATTTCTTATATATACCATAGTTTCTTTATTCATTTTTTTGTTGGATGATAATTCATTTGCTTTTATATTTTGGCTGTCAGATGATAGTCAAATGGTAAACATAAGAATCTCAATTTTTAAATTTTCAATTTATCCTGTCAATTAGACAGCATAAATAAGGATTAATTTTTTCTTTTGAGACTTTGTACAGCTTGATGAATAGAGTAAATAATAGGCTTTACTTTTCTTTTTTTTTTATTAGATCTTTCATTTACACTTCAGATACCATCCCATTTCCCCATTCCCCCCCCCCTTAGAAAACCCCTATCCCATGCCCCCTTTTCCTTTTTGCATTTATACATTTTTTTAGGAAATGTTAATCATAGGCTTTATAAGTTTGGTATTGTTCAATCAGAGGTGTAACCCACTACCCAACCTAGATATATCAACTATCTTTGACTGGTGGAGATACATGAACATCTGCTTCCCTGTCTCCCCCCTCTATCTCTCTTTCATCACCTAGCTTCTCCTCTCCTTCTTCTTCTCCTCTTCTTACTCCTTTTCTTCCTCTCAGTACTTCTCCCACCTTAGCTCCTCCTACACATCACCCTTCCTGTTAAAAGGAAACTTTTCTCTCAAAATACAATTAGAGCATAATTATGCCAATTTGTACCAGTGAGGTACAAGATAGTCCTAATACCCAGTCCATCCTTTTGTTGACTAACCAGCACCTCTGTCATCTATCCTAACTAAAACACTTAGTTCTGAACCTGGCTTTTTCCTTGGCTTTAGGATGAATGTCAGCTGATGACCATACACTCAGATCTTTTCTCTCAAAGTAAATAGCTATAAGTTTTCAACCCCATCAGAAATCCAGAATGACTGAGTTGACTATAATTGTGGGAAGCACAAAGCATAGCTTCTAAAACTTAGCCAATTTATAGAGACCTCTGAACACCTGGACACTCGCTCTACTTCAAAACGTTGGAGCATCTGTTCTTCTGCCTTCTGGCCCAGGATCATCTGACAGACCTTAGTGCTGCAGAATTATTAAGGGCTGATTACTCTGTCTAGGCAGATATAATCAGTCGACTATTCTGCAAGTGTGTCCTTTTCTGGACAGTAATTTGTCTGTAGAAGGAAAGTGGCAATTCTTGCCTAGTGGCTGTCTCACCACAACTGGAGTAACTCCAAGGATGCTCAATTTCTTCTTAGAGTTTAACATAGGAAGCTGTCCGGAGCAGACAGGTCTCTAATGAAAATGAACATTAATACTGAAATGTTTGTCATGTCAATTCTAAGGATTTCTGATGTTTTGAAAACCAGCTACCCATGTAAGGTAATCTGGACTGTTGCCTGTTAACTCCACTCAGCTATTTCTAAATAAAACATAGAGAACACCCTTATAATAAACTCCAAGTCATGAATTTGCTATAGTCCCTTAACTCACAGGCTGACCATCTCAAATCAGTTAAAAAAGTTAAAGAAGGACTGGGTCTAAGCTTTGTATTCCTAAGTGTGTTATACTGGTACAATGCCTATGAGAGTAACAATATTCATCTCACTCTTATATCACTAAGAAGCTCATGCCAATGAAAACCTTAAAATTTGTAAACAAAGTAAATTGGTGCCATTTAAGAATTTATATCTTCATCTTGATATTAATTATACAGATTTCTACTAATAGGTTATGGCTATGCAATAAACCCTAGCTAATCCTCTCTATTCCGACAAAACCACTACTTTTCCCTAGGGAGACAGCCCAACATTTACCACCTTAGTCCCCATGCCCAGGGAATAGGGGCGTTGACTCATCATTAGCTTCTTCAAGCTGATTATGGGCGTTGAGATATTAGAAGAGGAGTGGGGGGGGAGAGCAAGTTGACAATCCTCTGATGCTGTGTCTTCGCTGCCTCCAGATGGAATTCACGGACCTCAGAGGTTTGAGCAGGTCTGCCCAGCTTGCTTGTTGAGTAGATACACCAAGGCTGATCATTCTGCAATATACAATTCTCAAAACAAATTTTAGTATCAAGATAGTTTTTTTTTTTAAAGAGGGCTGACATTTTATTAAGAATGTTAGTTCTAACCGCTTTTCTATTTTTCCCCTCTTTTATTGGATATAATATTTACATTTCAAATTTTATCCCCTTACCATATTTCCCCCACCACCCAGGAACCCCTTATCCCATCCTCCCTCCTCCTGCCTCTATGAAGGTGTTTACCCACCTACCCCCAGCCTCCCTCCCCACCCTCAGATTCCCCCCCCCCCTCAGTGCTCAGCCTTCAGGGTACCAATGATCTTGTCTCCCACCTATGCCCAACAGGGCCATCCTCCCCTACATATACAGCTGGAGTCATGTGTCTCTCCCTATGTGCTCCTGGGCTGGTGGTTTAGACCCTGGGGAGCTCTGGCTGGTTGGTATTCTTGCTCTCCTCACAGGGCCACCAGCCCTTATGGTTCACGGTTCCTTCAATTTACTCTCTAACTCCTCCATTGGGAACTTTGATCAGATTAATGGATAGCTGTGGGTATCTGTCTCTGGGTATGTCCGACTCTGAGAGACCTCTAAGGAGACAGCCTTATCAGGCTGCTGTCAGCTTTCCCATCCTGACATCCCTATCAGCGTCTATTTTTGGTGACTGCCTATGGAATGAATACCCAGACACAATGGTCTCCCTACAACCCCCCCTTCAGATTCTGACCCACACTTTGTCTCCATATTTGCTCCCTTGGTTATTTAGTTACTCCTTCTAAGAAAGACCTAGGCATCCTCACTTGTTCTTTCTTCTTCATGAGCTTCCTGTCGTCTGGTAGTTGAATCTTTGTTGTTTCAAACTTTTGGGCTAATCTCCGCTTATCAGTGAGTAAATACCATGTGTGTTCTTTTGTGATTGGGTTACCTCACTCAGGATGATATTTTCTAGATCCATCCATTTACCTAAGAATTTCTCGAATTCATTATTTTTAATAGCTGAGTAATATTCCATTGTGTAAATGTACCACATTTTTTGTATCCATTCCTCTGTTGAAGGGCATCTGGGTTCTTTCCAGCTTCTGGCTATTATAAATAGGGCTGCTATGAACATAGTGGAGCATATGTCTTTCTTATTTGTTGAGGCATTTTCTGGGTATATACCCAGAAGTGGTATAGCTGGGTCCTCAGGTAGTGCTATGTCCAATTTTCTGAGGAACCGCCAGACTGACTTCCAAAGTGGTTGTACCAGCTTGCAACCCCACGGCTTTACTTTTCAAAACCATGAAGGAAGCAAATGTTCTCACCACAAAAAATAAGAATTTAAAGTGTTATAAATTTCTATTATTAGATTTACTTCATATTGTGTTGTTAATCATAACCTTACTTGATCATTTATATACAGCTACAATTTGCCAATTTACAATTAAGTTTTAAGTTAGAGGCTGGAGGGATGGCTTGGCAATTCATACCATCTACTGCTCTTACAGAGGACTGGGGCTCAATTCCCAGCACTTACATGGTGGTTCAAAACTCCAGGATGAGAATATCTGGCATACTAACACAGAGCACATCACACACACACACACACACACACACACACACACACACACACACACAATTAAGAATAGAAATAGTTCTTAGAATTTTAAGTTAGAACACTAGATGATAGGAATAATTTTGAGACTTTTGACCTAAAGAATTGGAAAAATCAAATTATTAGTATATGATGTTGATGATTAGCATATGTGTTGGTAGATAAGGAAACAAATCTGAGACAAGGAGAAAGGCATGATGATTGGTTAGCTCATGTCTTTGTATTTGCCTTGATTTGGAGGCACAGGAAAATAATACGTGGCACATTGAATGGTTCATGGAGAAAAATGAATGATTAGAACTCTAGAATAACTACAAGACAACTGTTTGTAGGTAGGATGGAGGGAAAAGATCTGTGATTCACTGCCTACTAAAACATAGACATTGCATTGTAACTAAAACTCATGTGATATACTTACAATCCAATTTCAAGGTGGCATTAGAAAGGCACTTTTGAGTAGCTATCTTCCAAATACAGATGAATATTAGTGCCTCCATGCAGAAACCAATCGTTTCAATGGCAATCTTTTACTCTATAAAATTAATATTCCAACTTTATAACTCAATAAAAACTTTTAAAGACAAAATATAAAACCATCAAATAAACATTTTATTGTTCATATTCCTCATTTAAAACATCTTAGTCATTACTGTAGAACTATATCTATTTTTATCTGTTTTTATCAACTTGTCTTTCGTCTTGTCTCCCAGACCCAGGATTGTCTAAGGCAGCTATGAGGTATAATAAATTCCATATACCAGAAAGTTTATAATTCAAAGCCCAGTTTTGAAGGTATGGTCTGTGTATATATACTTGGCACAAGCTTGTGAAATTATATAGTTTTAAGTTCCATATACATAGAAAGTTCAGTCCTCATGACTGACCACTGAAACATAGTGGAGTTCTGTGATGCTTTCCCAAGGCTGAAACTAAACACCTGATAAAAGCAATTTAAGAAAGAATTTATTTTGGTTTACAGTTGAGGGGTATAGGCAATCATATAAGGAAAACCACAAAGATTATGCGGCAGCTGGAAAAATTGCATCCATAGTAAGGAAGCAAAGAGAGATAAGAAGTGGTACTCAGCTCAGTCTCTCCTTTATATTCAGTCTAGGACCTCAGCCCATGAAATGATGACACTTACAAATAGGGTAAGTCATCTCACCTAAATCAATGCAACCTGGAAACTTCCTCACAGACAGGCCCAAAAGTTTGTTTCCATGGTGATGCTAAATCCCATAAACTTGATAACCAAGATTAGTCATCACAGGGTGTTGTATTGAATAAATTTGGTATGATTTTAGTTTATGAGAAACGCTAGCTATATTGAAAAGATACAGAGAAAAATATACTGCATATTTATGTACTCCCAAAAAATTAATAAATAAAATATTATAGGTTCAGTTTAGTCCTTTTGTATTCTTTTCCTTTATTTAATTTTCTTCCCATGAGTAATCCATATCTTGAAGATGACTGTGGCTTTTTTTTCTAGTTTTACTGAATTTGAAAGTATAGTTATGAATGGATCCCTAAACATTATACAATTTTGCTTCATGTGTTCTTACCCTTTGTATCAATAATTTAATATTAATTTGTTTGTAAGTTAGATCCATACTCATTCTTTAAATTCAATCATTTACAATATGATTTTAACATTTTTATATAAGAAGGTACCTCACTTTTTAAAATTCGTTCTCTGTTGCAGGATATCTGATCATACTTTGAACCTCCAGATTGTGTTATTTATTAAAAAAATAAAAAACCTTTTTACTTATGATGTGGCTCAGCCCTTCCTGCACACCTTTAATCCCTCTGGCTAGAATACAGACACACCCTTAGCACCCACTTTTAATCCCAAACAACAAAGGTAAAGTTAATTTGTAGAAGGAAGCGCCCATGTTTGAAAGTGGTGTGTAATCGAGTGGCAGACAAAGTGACAAATCAGAGAAAGATTTGATAGAATAGTATATGTCCAACTCTTACAAGAAGAGAGAGGAAAAAGAAGTGACTTAGGAGAAAACAGTGCAGAAAGAGACAGAGAGGGAGAGGGGAAATAGGAGGGGGAAGGGGGGAAGGGGAGAGGGGAGGGGGAGAGGAAGAGAGGAGGCTAGAGACAGAAGGTAGTCTTACTCAAGAGAGTTGTACAGAGACAAGTTGCAAAGAGAGAAAAAGTTAGACAGAATGAGCCAGGGAATGAGAAGAAGCCTGAAGGTTAGAGCATTATTGCCTAAAAGTCAGTACAAAGACAGGCAGAGCAATTCAGGAGAGGCAGTAAGAACCCAGATTTAATCAATTACCATGTAGAGCTTTTAAACCAGAACACCTGAGTTGAACCAGCCAGCAAGAGTTCATAAAGAGCTAGAAAGGATGAGTTTATTCAGCAGTAAGTGTCAGAGGCTAAAACCATTCTAGGCCTAGATTAGATTGTATGGAGGCTAGAAGCTTCCAGGACTAGGTCTAGGTTTGCAGACTGAGTCAGTAAGCCATGGAGACAACAATCAATTCTGGCAAATAAAAGATACTTTAAAAATTCTCCCATTGATAATTTCTTAAGCTCACTTAACCTTCACACTATTTAAAAACTTACAAGAAGATCAGAATGTCAAATCTGAGAAGTTGAATGTTACTATTTTTGCTGAGATCCTTGAGCCATGCTCATGGAAAACTATAGAAGAGTAGCACATGTGTTAAGACATCTTTTTGTATTTAAAATGCTAAATGGTCTTCAAAATTCACATCTCTTTCTGGTGGGACAAGCAATATTCCCCCAAACCAAAAGAATGAAGCCAGGAAAATCTAAACAGTCAAATAGAATTTATCTTTTCTCAATTCCCTTTTTACCTAAATGTCAACTAACACATTTTCAGCCACAGGCTTTCCCTGTCTGTCTTGATGGATCTTTACCCATCAGTGAGGAAGTGAAACTTAAGCCTTCACTAACAATCAGGTTGGAATTATTCTTACAACAATTGTCACAAGTACCAAGAAACTCCTACCTAATATAGTCAAAGCCAAGCTATATCGCAGGTCAGTGGTAAAAGATAACTGACCAGCCAGACCAGCCAGACAGTCCCTGAGTTTCCCAGTTGTTCTCCAGGACTTCACTGTTGTACAGTTGGAGGAGTATACAATGTAAGGAGAGCTCATGTTATAAATCAGTAAAAAAAAAAAAAAAAAATAAGAATTTGGCTATTAATATGGACTTTTTTCATAGACTATATTCCAAGACTTTCTGTTTTAACCTGTGCTTATGCATCATTTTATAGGGCTACTTCTATTTTATAGGCTGCCAGTTTCAATGCTCAGCAGAGCAACATTCTTGAAATTCATAAGCTCCCTATGTATCATTAAAACATCCTGAGAGTTGTTAAAATTATGCCAGCCGGGTAGTGGTGACACACTTTTAATCCCAGCACTTGGGAGGCAGAGGAAAATGGATTTCTGAGTTCGAGGCTAGCCTGGTCTACAGTGTGAGTTCTAGGACAGCCAGGGCTACACAGAGAAACCCTGTCTCAAGAAACCAAAAAAAAAAAAAAAAAAAAAAAAAAAAAAAAAAAAAAAACGAATTATGCCAAATACAGTGCAAGTGTCATTAAACTTCTTCCTAATTATAATGTCTACTACTGTAAATTGTAGAACTATCATGGATCCAATGGTATTTGGCAAGATACTCAAGATGGCTGCTTACCCTTAAACTCTGAACCTCCTTCTAGTAATTTGAATAGGATAAGAAGCCTCAATCCGTTGTTCCAAATGCCTATCTAAATCCTCTTGTATATTCAACACATTAGTAACATTTTTTGCTAAATGATTAACAAAAGTAGCTGTTTTAACTTCTTGTGTCACAGCAATTGCAGAAGCTTGAATGGTTTATCTAAAGAGAATGAAACTAAGAATGAGGCATGCACTAAAAAATGTTATATATCTGTTGTTGAAGTGAACAGAAATATGACCATGAGACCTCTACCATACACAAAGAACTACAGGCACATCAGTTGGTTATCCAATACCAAATGATCAGTCCTGAAAACGTCCATACAAGTAATATTATACAGACTGATCAGAGTATATGTATGTGTATATGATGTATATGTAACAACAATTAATGAAAAAAAGCTATGAATTTGAAAGAGTACAAGTGAGGGTATAGGTTGCATGTGGCATATTTTAACACATTGAAGACTAACAGGGTGTTAATTTGGGGTACTCACCAGATACATTTTAGTACAGAACTCAACATAAACTTCGCTTGCCATTCATCTAAAGCAGACAATATATGGCAATTTCACAGAACACTTCTGGATGAGGAAATAAAAATAATTACTATTTGCCATACTCATCTGTTTTGGTGAAAATAGTCTTATTACCATGCAACAAAAATAAATTATATTAATACAAATAATAAACAAAATTACAAAAATTGGTATACCCCTCATAACTTCTGATTTTAAATGTTTGTGTTTATCAGGTCACCCTTATTACTTGTTCTTTACAAATAAAAATCTATTGTGATTATCAAATAAATATGAATTATAAGCTGTTTGCATTATTTTGTGTTTTGGGATCATGTATAGAGATTTGTTAAGTAAGGCAGCTTTGTCAATGAACAAATCTGAAAACCATGGGGGTAAGGAAGTAGTCAATTGATTTGCTCCATCTATAATGGTGTATTTGAATTTTGAGTATACTAAACAAGAGAAACATCCTACTTCATATTTAGAGTTTATATCTCAATCAGGGTATAGTAACAACTACTAAAGTTCAATTGTAACCCACAAAGTTGCATTTTTTCATTCATGCTGCAAGTGTCCCGTGTATTAGTTGAGCATCTGTCCCACACTATATTCACTCTAGACCCCAAGAAAATAGAACAAAGTCTAGTTGGAATGTTGCTATTATATAGAGAAGAAAATAAGAATATGACACCTTGGGTTTTCTGGTGTCTGAAAGCAACACATGGCATCTTTTTCTATTTCACTGACCGAGCTATCTCAGGGAGATGTTAAATATAAAAAGGATACAAAGGTAAAACTATATGTTGCATATAGTTTTATGCTCTACCTGCCTTTAGTTTCGGGAAGTGACAGTGCTAACAGCCCCCTCCTGGTTTCCCTTGAATCCTGGGGGGGTGGAGGGGGGAAAACACACGCACACAGTTGTTCAAATGCAACTTGCCTTCTTGGCACAATTGCTGGGCGCTACTATCTCCCACCTGGAAAGCTCTCCCTTGTCTATACTCTTAGCTCCATACCTCCTACCTGCCCTAAACTTCAGTATCTAGTCCCATCTAGCCCCTACCAAATATCCCTGACCAATCCACCTGTGGTGGGGCCACAGGCCCCAGCTCCTCCCAAGACCTAGAATGGCTCCATATGCCAATAGGAGGAGTGCCTCAATCACTAACTGAAATCAGAGCTTTATCCCCATGGTAAGGACACAGCGAGTACCTTACAAATTATAGTTAAAGAACCTGATGTGACTGTTTTCCATTTTCCCTTCCCAGACATCCAATGGCTCTTAGGTGGCCCCCTCCTCATTTATTCTCCCTATCCTCCATCCCACAGGCCCCCATGGCTTTTACAGATGTGGTGAGGGTCTAAGGGGGAATTGAAGGTGTATCGACAAGAAGCCACCTACACACTATATGGAGGGGGACACTGAATCCAAGTCACATTTTCCCCTCCCAGATAAATCTTCCCAATTTAAAGAACTGTATACCATCTTCCTGGTCCTAACATACCTAAAAGAGCTCTTGAATCTGTATTTAGACAGCACTGATGTAGTTAACCTATTCCCCAGGCTAGCCCACTCCTATGCTGATCAGACTTGATGGTAACCTTCTTTTCCACACTATTAATAAAGGTGTCAAAAATACTTCAACTAGAACATGTCCCATTGTTATCAGCCATATATGATCACATTCATCAATCCTCTGACCCCTCTTTGATGGCAACGCCTTAGTGGACAGTATTTCCACGACTGAGACTTCTATGTTTTTGCAATGTATCTTCTCGACACTAAAGAACTCCATCGGCTGACCCATATAAACCTAAAAGGGCAACAACTTAAATTTTCCAGTATCCCCACAAAACACCTTAAATGTATTCTCGAAACTTGCTCCTCTTGTGCCTCCCTAATCTGTACCTTCCCTGTACAACAATTGGGCATTAACCCCGGAGGCCTTAAGGCCAATGGCCTGGCAGATTGATGTTACCCATATTCAATCATTCATTCAATAGGCAAAAATTTGTATTCATTATCATAAATACCTGTTCCCATCTCACCTGGGCCATGATACACACCAATGAAAACTCAAACTAATTATTAGCATACTCTCCACTTTTACTATTATAGGGGTCCATCTCCAAATCAAAATCGATAAAGGGCCAGCTTGTAAGAGCCACCAATTCCAAAATTTTTGCAAGACTTGAAAAATTACCCATTACACTGGTCTCCCCCACAACCTTCAGGTCAAGCCATCATTGAAAGAACACATCAAACACTTATAGGGCAATTAATTAAACAGACATAAGGCTCCCTACCACCAAACACTCAATTATACCTGGCATTATTCATACTCCATGTGTGAAATGCCTGTGCTACCCAGGACTAATCTCCCATTGTCTATCACTGGAGTCAGCCCTCACATATACCACCTGTTCTCTTTGGATAGAAGGACCCACTTAATGGGTGTTGGAGGGGGCCCAACCCCCTATTGATGGTAGGAATAGATTTTGTTTGTGTCTTTCCACAGGACCAGCCTAACCTATTTGGATCCCTGTCAGGAATGTCTGACACCACCCCAATGACCAAAAAATGGCCCGTGTCTTGCTGACAAATTAAAGACAGAGAAGGCAGAGGAAATGTAACCCCCTAATAAAACAAGATCTCCTGGAAGGGCATCTATGACCTGGTGGCTGCTGCCTGAGCCATGTACCCTCCACAGGCTTCCCTTCCCTATATTCTTTCTGATGGTTGTCTGTTATCTTTCATTCGAACTCTGCTACTGCTCAGCCTCTTCCTAACCCTCCCAATACCCACAACTGGAGATTCTTTGCTAAGGAGAAATAGAGTGGACATAACAGAATCATAGGAACCCAGCACTACCCACTCAAAGAATGCCAGACCAGGATTGAGATTTCTCTACACCCCAATTCCACCTCCATTACTCCCAGCCCTCTTCTCTTCTTTCCTTGCTGTACACTGGTGACTGCCTCCAAGAGGTCTCCAAATATGGAGCTTGCATACATTAGAGATGCCAAGTAGAATTCTACAGTCGTGATGGCACCATGCCTGCCAACCTTAAAAGTCATTTTATCTTCTCATCCACAATCCCTGGGACAAACAATGGCAAATGGGAGTCGTAAGCTCTACCCTAATGGCTTTGATAAACATCCTGTAACTGACCTATAGATATCCTGCCATCTTGTCCTTGCCTCCAAATCTGTCTTTACCCATGTTAACATTCTTCAACGGGAAAATCAAACCCAGACAGAGATCCAAAGCACCCTTTCCTGGCTACAGTACAGCCAATATATAACCAACCTCCTTCCCATAACCATCTACCCCAACTCCTGCTTCTTCTGCACTTCCCTCTCCCAGCTTCTGTTGGCTGCTGTTCCCATTAACATCTTGATTCATGAACCCCATGTGTCCTCACCCACAAGGAAGTTACAAAACATTCCTCTCTTCAATCTCTCCCTCCCCCCTTAGCCTTATAGGGCCCTCGTCAAGATCCCATCTTACATATTCCCCTATTATCACTGTCACAAAGCCAATATGGGCTAACCACCTCTACCCTCTCAACCCCACCCCTACTCTTCTCTGGTGCAGTAATACTACTGGTTCCTGCATTAAACCTCCTTTCCAAGGCTTATGCACCCCATAATGACTGTCCCCCAGGTTTATCTCTATGAGCCTGAAGAGCTTGCCAAAAGAAAAGAGATTTTCATCCCTCTACTTGTCAAACTGGGTCTTGACATCTTGCTGAGTGCCATGGGAGTCCCTGAAACATCCCTCCTCTAAACACACCATCTGGCCAGCAAAATCTAGCACAAGCCTGACCAAGCAATGGTTTTCACTACCAACAGTCTCAAGTCCCTTCAAGGACAAATCACCTCCCTAGGATGTGCTAGGGAGAGCTCTGGACTCAATGACTGCTAAACAGGAAGAAACTTGCATTGTATTGGTGGAGTAATGTTGTTTTTATGTTACCGAATGTAGGCTGGAAGAACAGGACATTCAAATACTCACAGATTTCCAATGGGGTTTCCAGGCATACATGCACACAACACCCCCACCTCCCCATGGTACTCAAATCCCATTGTAGCTTGGCTTCTTCCCCTTGTTGGCACCATACTGGACATAGTAGCCTTATTCCTCCTGAAACCCTGCCTCATCCAATTTCTAAAATGGCAGATAAATAAGTTTGCAAAAATCACTGCCAATTGGGTTTTGGTTCAATATCAAACTGTTCCCAACTTAGAGGCCTTGGACTACTATGACATCTCCCTTTTATAAAACAAAATAGGGGAAGACATAGGATTCTGCCACCAGGAAAGCTGGCCTGGAGCAAGAGTGAGATTGAGACATGCCCCAAACCCTCCAAATCTCATTCTGAGACCAGTAGGAGTTAGGGTTGCTCTCAGCCTACATACTCCAGTGCTTGACCTCTGCCTCTCCCACCTCTGAGGGCAGTCTGGTAGTCTGTGGCCAGGTTACAGGTTCAAATTCCTCTCTCCTGATAAGAACCTGCCCAGAGGGCTCTTGGAATTTCTCTTTATGTAAATGAAGCATTCCCACGCCTCCGCCCTAGCCAATAATGTACACCCACTTTGAAATTTCCTATCCAGTCCCCAAGAACTATACAAACCTTTTTTTCACCCCAAATAAAGTTGAGTTTTCTCACTAAAGCTAATTCTAGAAGTCAATCTTTTGTCCTCCTGGGCCAGTGGCCAGTAACCCTGGAGGAGAAGAGAAGGCCACAGAAGTTCATCAGTTAGACTAAGGGAAGGCTCACAGATGGGCCTTAGAGTTAGTGGACTCCTAATGTTCAAAACCACTAATATTTCAGTTCTGGCAGGAATCATGATGAGTTTTTAAATAGACATGGTGCCCCTAAATGCCAAAGTTAATTAGAAATCAACCACTAACTGGGCTGCAGGTAAATTCATCTAATGTGAAACTGAGGACCCCTAATAAACTAGGCCAATAAATCCCTTGTCTTCAGCTGACCAAATCATAGACTAACGTCTAGAGCCTGGCTCCTTTCAATACATTCCATGGCCACAGCAGTATTTCCTGACGTGGCTTATTCTGTGTCTCAGCACTCCAATTTTTTAATTGGATATTTTATTTACATTTCAGATGTTATCCCCTTACCCCATCCCCCCTCCCCCCCCAGGAACCTCCTATTACATCCTCTCTTCTCCTGCTTCTATAAGGATGTGCCCCCACCTACCCCCACTCCCCCATCCCCACCCTTGAATTCCCCAAACTTGGTGTCCAGCCTTCATGGGATCAGGGATCTCCTCTCCCACCTATGCCAGATAAGGCCATCCTCCGTTACATATACAGCTGGAGTCATGGGTCTCTCCCTATGTGCTCCCAGGCTGGTGGTTTAGACCCTGGGGGGGCTTTGGTTGGTTGGTATTGTTTCTCTCCTCATGGGGCCACAAACCCCTTTAGCTCCCACAGCTTCTTCTCTCTCACTCCTCCTTTGGGAACCCCTTGATCAGTTCAGTGGTTATCTGTGAGCATCTGCCTCTGAATATGTCAGACTCTGGCTGACCTCTAAGGAGACAGCTATATCAGGCTCTTGTCAGCATGCACTTCCTGACAACCATATCAGTCCGCCTTTGGCGACTGCACATGGGATGGATACCCAGGTGGAATGGTCTCCAGGCAGTCCCTCCTTCAGTTTCTGTCCCACACTTTGTCTCCATATTTGCTCCCTTGAGTATTTTGTTACTCCTCCTAAGTAGAACTGAGGCATCCACACTTGGTCTTCCTTCTTCATGAGCTTCATGTGGTCTGAGAGCTGAATCTTGGGTATTTTGAGCTTCTGGGCTAATATCCAATTATCAGTGAGTGAATACCATGTGTGGTCTTTTGTGATTGAGTTACCTCATTCATGATGATATTTTTTAGTTCCATCCATTTACCTAAGAATTACTCGAATTCATTGTTTTTAATAGCTGAGTAATACTCCATTGTGTAAATGTATCATATTTTTTATATCCATTACTCTGTTGTTTTATATCCATTACTCTGAAGGAAATCTGGGTTCTTTCCAGCTTCTGGCTATTATAAATAAGGCTGCTATGAACATAGTGGAGCATATGTCCTTGTTATATGTTGGAGCATCTTCTGGGTATATGCCCAGGAGTGGTATAGCTGGGTCCCCAGGTAATGCTATGTCCAATTTTTTGAGGAACCTCCAGAGTGACTTCCAGAGTGGTTGCACCATCTTGCAATCCCACCAGCAATGGAGGAGTGTTCCTCTTTCTCCACATCCTCGCCAACATCTACTATCACCTGAGTTTTTAATCTTAGCCATTCTGACTGGTGTGAGGTGGTATCTCAGGGTTGTTTTGATTTGCATTTCCCTGATGACTAAGGATGTTGAACATTTCTTAAGGTGCTTCTCGGCCATTCGTGTTTCCTCAGTTGAGAATTCTTTGTTTAGTTCTATACCTCATTTTTTAATAGGGTTATTTGGTTGTCTGGAGTCTAATTTCTTGAGTACTTTTTATATATTGGATATTAGCCCTCTATTGGATGTGGGATTGATAAAGATCTTTTCCCAATCTGTTGGTTGCCATTTTTGTCCTATTGACAGTGTCCTTTGCCTTACAGAAACTTTGCAATTTTATGAGGTCCCATTTGTCAATTCTTGATTTTAGAGGATAAGCCATTGGTGTCTATTCAGGAACTTTTCCTCTGTGCCTAGGTATTCAAGGGTCTTTCCCGACTTCTCTTCTATTAGTTTCAGTGTATCTGGTTTTATGTGAAGGTCCTTTATCCACTTGGACTTGAGCTTTGTACAACAAGATAAGAATAGATTGATTTGCATTCTTCTACACATTGTCCTCTAGTTGAACCAGCACCATTTGTTGAAAATGCTGTCCTTTTTCCACTGGACACTTTTAGCTCCTATGTCAAAGATCAAGTGACCATTGGTGTATGGGTTCATTTTGGGGTCTTCAATTATATTCCATTGATCTTCCTTCCTGTGTCTGTACCAATACCATGCAGTTTTAGATCACTATTGCTCTGTAGTACATCTTAAGGTCAGGGATGGTGATTCCTCCAGAAGTTCTTTTATTGTTGAGAACAGTTTTTGCTATCCTGGGGTTTTGTTATTCCAAATGAATTTGAGAATTTCTCTTTCCAACTCTGTCAAGAATTGACTTGGGATTTTAATGTGGATTGCATTGAATCTGTAGATTGCTTTTGGCAAGATGGTCATTTTTACTATATTAATCCTGCCAATCCATGAGTATAGGAGATCTTTCCATCTTCTGAGATCTTCTTTGATTTCTTTCTTCAGAGACTTGAGGTACAGATCTTTCACTTGCTTGGTTAGATTCACACCAAGGTATTTTCTATTATTTGTGACTATTGTGAAGGGTGTCATTTCCCTAATTTCTTTCTCAGCCTGATTATCCTTTGAGGAAGGCTACTGATTTGTTTGAGTTGATTTTATAAACCAGTCACTTTGTTGAAGTTGTTTATCAGGTTTAGGAGTTCTCTGGTGGAAATTTTAGGGTCACTCAAGTATACTATCATATCATCTGCAAATAGTGAAATTTTGACTTCTTCCTTTTCTATTTGTATCCCTTTGACTTCCTTTTGTTGTCTAATTGCTCTAGCTAGGACTTCCAGTACTATATTGAATAGGTAGGGAGAGAGTGGGCAGCCTTGTCTAGTCCCTGATTTTAGTGGGATTGCTTCAAGTTTCTCTCCATTTAGTTTGATGTTGGCTACTGGTTTGCTGTATATTGCTTTAACTTTGCTTATGTATGGGCCTTGAATTCCTGATCTTTTCAAGACTTTTACCATGAAGGGATGTTGAATTTTGTCAAATGATTTCTCAGCATCTAGTGAGATGATCATGTGTTTTATTTCTTTAAGTTTGTTTATATAGTGGATTACATTGATGGATTTCTGATTACTGAACCAACCCTGCATTCCTGGGATAAAGCCTACTTGATCATCATGGATGATTGTTTTGATGTGTTCTTGGATTCAGCTTGCGAGAATTTTATTGAGTATTTTTGCATCGATATTCATAAGGGAGATTGGTCTGAAGTTCTCTTTCTTTGTTGGGTCTTTGTGAGGCTTAGTTATGAGCGTAATTGTAGTTTCATAGAACGAATTGGGTAGTGTTCCTTCTGTTTCTATTCTGTGGAATAGTTTGAAGAGAATTGGTATTAGGTCTTCCTTGAAGGTCTGATAGAATTTTGCACTAAAACCATATGGTCCTGGGCTTTTTTGGTGGGGAGACTTTCAATGACTGCTGCTATTTCTTTAGAGGTTATGGGACTGTTTACATGGTTTATCTGCTCTTGATTTAACTTTGGTACCTGATATCTGTCTAGAAAATTGTCCATTTCATCCAGATTTTTTAGTTTTGTTGAGTATAAGCTTTTGTATTAGGATCTAATGATTTTTTAAATTTCCCCAGTTTCTGTTGTTATCTCTCCCTTTTCAGTACTAATTTTATTAATTTGAAAACTGTCTCTCTGCCCTCTGGTTAGTCTGGCTAAGGGTTTATCTATCTTGTTGATTTTCTCAAAGAACCAGCTCCTGGTTTTGTTGATTCTTTGTATAGTTCTTTCTGTTTCTACTTGGTTGATTTAAGCACTGAGTTTGATTATTTCCTGTCATCTACTCATTTTGGGTGTATTTGCTTCCTTTTGTTCTAGAGCTTTCAGGTGTGCTGTCAAGTTGCTAGTGTATACCCTCTCCAGTTTCTTTTTGTAGACACTTTAGAGCTATGAGTTTTCCCCTTATCACTGCTTTCATTGTGTCTCATAAATTTTAGTATGAGGAGCCTTTATCTTCATTAAATTCTAAAAAGTCTTTAATTTATTGCTTTATTTCTTCCTTGACTAAGTCATCATTGAGTAGAGAGTTGTTCATTTTCCATGTGTATGTGGACTTTTCATTGTTTTTGTTATTATTGAAGACCAGCCTTAGTCCATGATGATCTGATAGGATGCAAGGGATTATTTCAATCTTTTTGTATCTGTTGAGGCCTGCTTTGTGACCAATTATATGGTTTATTTTGGAGAAGGTACCATGTGATGCTGAGAAAAGGGTATATTCTTTTGTTTCAGGATGAAATATTCTATAGATATCCATTAAATCCATTTGGTTCATAACTTCCATTAATTTCATTGTGCCTCTGTTTAGTTTCTGTTTCTATGATCTGTCCATTGCTGAGAGTGTGGTGTTGAAATCCCCCACGATTATTGTGTGAGGTGCAATGTGTACTTTTAGTTTTAGTAAAGTTTTTTTTTTATGAATGTGGGTACCCTTGCCTTTGGAGCATAGATGATCAGAATTGAGAGTTCATCTTGGTAGATTTTTCCTTTGACGATTATGAAGTGTCCTACCTTATCTTTTTTGATAACTTTTGGTTGAATGTCAATTTTATTTGATATTAGAATGGCTACTCCAGCTTGTTTCTTAGGGCCATTTGCTTGGAAAATTGTTTTCCAGCCCTTTACTCTGAGTTACTGTCTGTCTTTGACACTGAGGTGTGTTTCCTATATGCAGCAAAATTCTGGATCCTGTTTATGTATCCATTCTGTTATTCTATGTCTTTTAATTGCGGAATTGAGTCCATTGATATTAAGAGATATTAAGGAAACGTGATTGTTTCTTCCTGTTATATTAGTTATTAGAGGTATAATTATGTTTGTGTAACTATCTTCTTTGGGGTTTGTTGGAAGATTAATTTCTTGCTTTTTCTATGCTGTAGTTTCTCTCCTTGTATTGGAGTTTTCCATTTATTATCCTTTGTAGGGCTGGAGTTGTGGAAAGATATTGTATAAATTTGGTTTTGTCATGAAATATCTTGGTTTCTCCATCTATAGTGATTGAGAATTTTGCTGGGCTGGCATTTGTGTTCTTTTAGGGTCTGCATGATATCAATCCAGGATCTTTTGGCTTTTACAGTCTCTGGAGAGAAGTCTGGTGTAATTCTTATAGGTCTGCCTTTGTATGTTACTTGACCTTTTTCCCTTACTGCTTTTAGTATTTTTTTCTTTGTTTTGTGCATTTGATGTTTTGGTTATTATGTGACTGGAGGAATTTCTTTTCTGGTCTAGTCTATTTAAAGATCTGTAGGCTTCTTGTATGTTTGTCAGCATCTCTTTCTTTAGGTTAGGAACGTTTTCCTCTATAATTGTGTTGAAGATATTTACTGGCCCTTTAAGTTGGGAATCTTCACTCTCATCTATACCTATTATCCTTAGGTTTGGTCTTCTCATTGTGTCCTGGATTTCCTGGATGCTTTGGGTTAGGAGCTTTTTGCATTTTGCATTTTCTTTGACAGTTGTGTTAATGTTTTCCATAGTATCTTCTGCACATTAGATTCTGTCTTCTATCTCTTTTCTGTTGGTGATGCTTATACATCTATGACTCCTGATTTCTTTCCTATGTTTTCTGTCTCCAGGGTAGTCTCCCTTTGAGATTTCTTTATTGTTTCTACTTTCATTTTTAGATCCTGTATGGTTTTGTTTAATTTTTCACCTGTTTGGTTGTGTTTTCTTGAAAATCTTTAAGGAATTTTTGTGGTTCCTCTTTAATGGCTTCTACCTGATTACATGTGTTCTCTTATATTTCTTTAAAGGAGTTGTTTATGTCCTTCTTAAAGGTCTCTATCAGCCTCATGAGAAGTGATTTTAAATCTGAATCCTGCTTTTCCAGTGTGATGGGGTGCCAGGACTTGCTATGGTAGGAGAAGTGGGTTGTGATGATGCCAGGTAACTTTGGTTTCTGTTGCTTATATTCTCACACTTGCCTTTTGCCATGAGTTAATTCTAGTGCTACCTTCACTCACTGTCTCTGACTGGAGCCTGTCTTTCCAGTTATCTTGCTTATGTCAGAACTCCTCAGAGTCCAGATGTCTCTTTGATCCTGTGATCCTGTGATCCTGTGATCCTGTGATCCTGTGATCCTGTGATCCTGTGATCCTGTGATCCTGTGATCCTGTGATCCTGTGATCCAGAGCTCCTGGGTGGAAGAGCTCCTGGGACTCAGGCTTCCTCTGGAATCCTGAAATTCTGCTGATCTGAGTGCAGTGGTTCCTCAGCTGCTCTGAGTGCAGTGGTTCCTCAGGTGCTCTAAGACAGTTCAAGATATGGTGTGTGCACAGGAGCAGACCTGCTAGGTGTCTGCCTCAGCCAAAAGGCCTCACTCCAGTTTTTATTTGTAACATTCATAATTATTTAGGCAGGTGATTAAAGAAGTCTGCTTTTTACAGACGACTTGTAAACTGTATCAATGGAGTATGCCTGTGCTTTCCTAACTATGGTTAAGTAAATTTTGTAGATGTAAAACCAAAAACTTTTTACAAGGCCTTGGCAACTTGTCTGAGCAACAGGAAAACAAAGGCTAGGTGTATAGTCTTCTATTTCTAGTACCTCCTCCACAAAGTCCCTGACACATAGATAATATATAGGAAGTATTTTGAATGAATAGATGGATGGATCAATGAATGAAGAAGAAAAATGACTTCTTTAACACTATGAACAAGTCATAAGTGATTATACCTCTGTTATGTCCTCATCTATTTCATCCTAGCCATTCATACTCGACAACTATCACTGAACTTTACCAAAGCATGGATAGTGTGGTAGTAGCAGGAAGTTGGTTAGTTGGCAAACAAATCCAGATTCTTTGTCCCCAAAGTTGCCTTTAAGAATAAAAATATCATGCAATCCTGGAGAAGACAGCTTTTGGGGAAATGTTTTCCTACCATGTGCCTCATATATTTCCAAACACGATCTCCACAGGCCCCATTTTTTTCTAATGCAATTTGTGCTCTTCATCTAAACAAGGCAGTATTGAAAGGGCACCACTCTTTATTAAAGATTTTGGTCTTGATTTCTAGCCATCAATGGAATTAACCACATTTTGGCCTTGCAGAGGTTGCATTCCTGATTCTCTCTGCCATCTCACTTGTAAAGGCAGAGGAGGAAAGCAGGGTGCCAGGGAGAAGGCATCAGCTTGGCGTCTGTGGCATAACCACTAGGGAAATTCCATTCTTTGCAAAAATCCACATGTCCTCCCTGTAGGCCCTGTGTCTGGGACCCACAATCATGGACAGAGGCCATACAGCTGTGTGCCCTTTGGCTCCTTCCTCTACTGTTGTCAAAAGCAGAAAGGAGGAAATGTCCAAGGGAATAAAGACTTTGTCCTTTAAAATGTTATTCCCTATGCCCTTGATGGGTGAGTACATTTTCTGTATATGCACGAGTTTCTGGCATGCATGCTCTTCTGCCATTGTGTGGAGTTGGTTAAGCTGAGAACCATGGCTTTGGTAGTCTTCCACTAAAGCAGAGGCTTGCAGTTATTGCTTAGCTATGACATCTTTTTGTTTTATTGATTTTAATTTTATAAACTTCATTATACAAATGTAAATAAATAAAGATGTGATGTAGCAGAGTTAACCAGACCCAAAGGCTATACAATTCAGTGAAGATGCACCAGAATTAACTAGACCCAGAGTTCATACAACTCAATGAATTTATACAAATTTAGAATAGACATTCAGAACAGAAGCTGTTTTTTCCAATTTTTTTAAAAGACAACATCTCTTGTAACTCAGGATGGTCACAAACTTACTATGTACCAGAGGATGCCCATGAATTTCTGATCCACCTCCTGCTATATCCCATGTACTGGTATTGCAAGTGTATGGCAACATACCAAGTTTATGTTGTACTTGGGATTAAACCTAGGATTTTGTGCATATTAGGCAAGCACTCCACCAAATGAGCTATATCCCTAGCATATGTCATATTTTCTTTTTTTAAAAACAAAAGACTGTACATGAGAGATGAAGGTATTGAGACTCTGAATAAAGTAAGGAAACAGACCTTTGACACATCTGACTCTCTGCATCTGCTTTTGAGAGCTCTCCATGAGTCCAAAGTTATGCAGAATACAAAGACTCTGCCCCTGATTATAAGATTCAACATCACACCTTGTGGAACATGTGTATATTATGGGCCTCTGCATCATACTGTGTTCAAAACCTGGCACATAAATGAAGCATCACAGTCATGAATCCATTGAGTTGCAGCTCCCAGCAATTGTTGTTCTTTACATGAGTTCTCCCATGGCAGTTATGTCTTCCCTCATGCATTTAAATGGGTAGAATGCTTTGGGACTAAGTTTGTTAGGAGCTTGCAGTAGCTGCAGTATAAAGAAGAGCCCAGTGGTGAATGGTTCAATGGGCAACTAGGTCCCAAGGATGTGCAGGCAAGGCTGATTAATTTGTTCATTTATTACAGTTGTTTAGTGTCTGCCTGTGTCAAGGTAGCTTCCAAGAGACAAGGATGACTTAAGCATAGATAGACATTGGTCTCACAGACCTTATAGTCTAAGGCAGGGAACCGATAAGGAAACAAGACAGAACTAGTATATCAAATAATAGCTGTAATCATTTTGAAACCACATGACTGGCATATCTTTTTTAAAATTTAATTTAATATTTTTTACTTACTTACTTTACATCCTGCTCACTGCCCCCCTCCTGGCCACCCCCTCTCAAAATAAACCATCCCCTTCTCCTCTGGGTGGGTGGGGTCCCCTTGTGTATCCCTCCCCACTGCCCTGACACTTTAAGTCTCTGTGAGGCTAGGTGCTTCCTCTCCCAGTGAGGCAGATGACTGGCATAGCTTTAGTTTCCTGAAGTCTCAGTGCTGTTTCACAAAGTCTATAGCTTGTCTTTCAGAGAAGATTAGATACCCAACAAGTTGAAGTTTAGATATGGCCATCAGATCAGAGCATGTGTTTAATCTCTCAATGAGGCTTTGTTTTAAACATGAAGGCCAAAGTTAAGCAACAAAAAGGGCAAAATTCATCTTTCACCAAAGATGCATTATTAATGTATGTACATTAATTTTGAAGGTATAGGCAACAGACCACATTAGAGCCCGTGACTTTACAACCAAAATAAATCACAAACCTTTTCATGTCAAATTAATATTGCTCTAGCTAGTTCACAATATTACTTGTCATCATTACTTCACTAGGAGTGCCACTAGACTCTCTTGAATAATACATCAGCTCAGCACAAATGGCCTTTTGTCACGAATTATTTTTTGAGATAGGGTATCCTCATATGTCCCTGGCTCTCCTGAAATTCACAATGTAGGTCAGTCAACCTGGCTTTGAACTCATAGATATCCACCAACCTCTGCGTGTTGATATTACAGGCATGTGTTACCACACCTGACATAATTTTTATATTTTTATAAACTTGCTGTTTTGATAATTATGTTCTAGTAAAATTGGCTATCTATTAAAAATATTAGTTTTAGAAAGAATTCACAGGTACCATCAGATCACTAAAGAGGGCCATGATACCACCAACTTGCTAAGAACCTTTTTTATGAAATCATATTAAGAGAGAGAGTTTATCAAGGAAGAAAGGAATTTTCAAATTTCAAAAGCCTCCATTTGACCACTGTTGCACAGTATCCATCAGTGTTTGGCTCCAAGATAACCCCTTGTCCAGTGGATAGTAAACCCATAGCTACTCAAGTCCTTTGTATAAAACGATGTCTTGTTCACCTGTAACCTATGCAATATTTGCCTACATTTAAAATCATCTTTATATATTTATAATATCTAAAATATTAAATTATAGCTGTGGTACAGTAGTACTGAATAGGGAATAGTGTCAAGAAAAATGTGTATATATTCTTAGAACAGAGGCAATCTTGGGATATTTTTATTAATTAATAGTGTGTTCATGTGCATGCCTGACTCCAGAGATCAGACTCAGGTCTACAAGCTTGCAGGCCTTTACCCACTGAGCCAACTTACTGGCTCTAATTTTAGAATATTTTGATCTATACTTGGTTGAACCTGTGAAACAGCTAGATACTAAAGACTAATAATATATTCAAAGAAAAATATAGACTCTTAGAAAAAAACTGATATCAGTCTTGGATATTGTTGCGCGCACCTCCCATGTCCCCCCTCGCCCGTGGGAGAGAAACACGAGAGGCAGAATTCGGGTATCACCACAGCGAGGCTTTACTCTGTATCACAGACTTGCAAACCGTGGAAGGGCTGAAGACAGGAAGAGGCACCGCTTAAATACACCCTAGAGTGACGTATTCACTTCTGATTGGTTGTTCACTCATCACCCAATATTACGCCTCGGGATTGGCCAGTGACTTTGGTGGGCTTTCTGCCTTTGCAGCTGCGCAGTTAATTGTTTACTAGTGGAGACACGGGATGCCCGTGCCATCTTGGAATGGCGAATGCTGACTGCAGCTCCCAACAGGATATAAAGAAAATACTTGAATATATTTGCCTTCCTAAAAAATGAATTGCACCTCTAAGTTAGGTTATAGAACTGTAGAATGAAGAAAAGAAGAACTAGGCAGATAGATGTCACAGGGTTGAGATAGAAATCTCATGTGTAGTGAGTCGTTTTCCTCACGTGGAACAGACTGTGAAGATATGACACACCGTTAAGGAAGATCTAAACTCATCTTGGTGTCAATCTTGGTGTTGTAGCAAGGTGGTATCCAAGTAGTAGAATGGTGATACAGGAGGAAGGATGAGTATGATGGAACCCTTCCAATCTTCATCACCTGTACCTGGAATACATAATATCCAGAATGTAAAGGAGTGCAAAGACCCTATAGACAATCTGAGGATTGTCTTTATGTTGAAAAGCTTTAAAATTACATGAGTGTGCAACCAGAAAAAAATACCTAAGACTAAAGATTGTAGTGATAGGAATAACCCATGGAATCCCCCCCCCGCAAAAAAAACCAGATGCAACATCTTATAAGTCACTCTTCACAGAGATACTGTGCACCCAGAATGAGGATAGACCCAAGTCTCCATCCTCCCAAACCTCAGGCATCTTATTGTAAAACAGAAAATAAATTGAAATTAAAATATTCTCAATTCAACATGTAACCCCCCCCACAAAAGGCAGATTCTTTCAGTTGGCACAATGAACTATGTATTTTTGCTCTCTCTCCATTATATGGGTCAGCCAATTTGTGGGGTACTTCAAATCAATCAACATAGGGAACATTTTTATACATCTGAGTTGCTGGTTTTCATTACAGCCTTGCTGAACACATTTTGGTGTCGATTTAGAGGCCAATTTAGTAACAAGGAAGACAAAGGGAAAATTATTCAGTTCCATGACGGAATGTGGGGGTGAGATATATGTCTCAGGAAATACTGTGCTAAGAAGGAACAGTTGAGCAATGCTTGAAAGATGAGTGTGCCCTTAGACAACACCAGACACATCTCATTTAAAACCAGTCTTCTTGGTTGAGTAATCAATAGTTTACACAATATGGTTTGAAAGGCACCAGGAAAGACCTCTAATGACTCAAAAACATTACTGAGGCCACTGTCTTTTTAGGAGGTATATTTTTGGTCTTAAATGGTTTTTGGAACCATTGGTTCTCAAACTAAAAATGTACATATGGACTCTTAGTAAATCTTATTAATGTGCATATTTTCACTTAGTAGGGTTTCTGGTCCATGGACCACCATACAAGTAGGAAGATATAAGAGGACATAGATATGCATATCTAATGACCAATAACATTTCCTGTGTGACTAATTTGTAGTAGCCATTGTGCAAAAGTCTCAATCACTACCACCCCATTTGCTATTTATGACAATGTTATGAACAAACAGAATTTCCAGCCATCTGGCTGAGATGACTTAGTCACTGTTCTATTGCTGTGAAGAGACTCCTTGGTCATAGCAATTCTAATAAAAGAAAGTGTCTAGTTGGGATGTTTGGTTATAATTGCAGAGCTTTAGTCTATTATCATCATGGTGGGGAGCATGGCAGCACACAGGCGGACAGGCACTGGAGCAATAGCGGGGGGTGGGGGGCAACACTTGGCCAAGTGTAGGCTTTTAAAATCTCAAAGCCCCCCACCCCACAGTGACATACTTCCTCCATCAAAGCCATACTATAGGCGTATATTTTCCTTAATCTGATAAGAGTTCAATCTCCCCTCTAGTTCACCAGAGGTAGTGGAAAATAAAGGCCATTAGAATACAGGAGACATGGGCCTGTTTAGACATAGTTATTTGGGGCAGCTTCAATCTTCATTGTTCTCAGTGCAGTCCACTATCAAACACAAAACAGGAATCAGCAGCTGCAGACCAGTCCACTCGGCAGACATCACATGTAAACCAAGAAGAGCAGTTCAGTCCAGAAGAAACTGTGAGGCTCAGCAACCAGCCCAAGTCCGTGGAAGTGGCAAGAGGCTGCAGGAACCTCCTGAGAAGTTCTTTGGTGAGTTTCTCTCTATGACGCCACCACAAGCAAAGCTCAACAACACAATGTATGGCAAACCAATGTGGGTGTGTCATCAGCAAAGACTAACGAGGCAGAACAAGGCAAACCAATGCTCGAGCTCCCACTGTCTGTGGGATCATATTTATATTCCTTCTGAACAGCATGCTTCCTTTCACAGGTCTGCTCTAGCAAAACATCCTTTTACCTGTGTTAACTTCAGCAAAAGATCATTTGACATAACTGACTTTCCAATGAAAGCAGAAGTTTCTGCTTCACCATACTTCCCTTTCCTTCTCAAATAGTGTTGCTCTCTGATGACTAAACATTCAAATACATGAACCTGTCTGGGCCATTCTCATTCAAACCATCACATCAGCCATTTGCTAAAGGCCACGTAAGCAATGCTGTCAGAATGGAGTACATACAAGCTACCTCATCTTGGACCTAATTCTTTTTGTTGTTGTTGTTGTTTGTTTTGGTTTTTGGTTTTTCAAGACAGGATTTCTCTGTGTAAGCCTGGTTGACCTGGAACTCACTCTATAGACCAGGCTGGCCTCAAACTCAGAAATCCACTTGCCTCTGCCTCCCAAGTGCTGGGATTAAAGACGTGTGCCACCACTGCCTGGCAGGTGGACATTTTCTTATAGTAGCTAGTATATCTAACAGACAGAGATACAACCTATCTGTTCAGTCCTGGTTAGGAAACCCAAAGCACATTCAGTCATATATCTCACTATCTTTTCTTATAGAGGCCACCAAAGCACAACCTCAGAGCCTTGCCATTCTACAGTGTTCAGTTAAGAGTCTAATGCTGTAAAAGGAAAGTTTCCTTTCAGAGGTTGAGGATGTGTGAGACTAATAGAGAATACATTGAGAGGGCACTCAGCATCTGTATGGAGGCTCCATAGAAGTTACTGGAAGCAAAAGCAACAGAATGGATCTGGGGAATCAGAAACATAGCCACACTGCTGTTTGCTCAGTCTGAGGTTTCTTTCCTTCTCCCCTACCCCCACCCCCACCCCCACCCCTACCACTGGTTTGCACCCTTTGAAAGCACAAACAGCTAGTTCCACAGCTTCCTTTTAAACCTGAATCTCTCCAGAAACTTCAGTAACATGACTAGGTTGAATGAGGGCAAGATAAGAGTACAGGGAATTAGCAGGCACTGACTCAGTTGAGTTCTCCCAGAACCCAGGAGCCTAAGGAGAAGGAAGTTCCAACTGCTGATTTTTGTGCTTAAAAATAAGCCAACCTGATGATGAACATTCTTGGTTCCCTTTTGCTATGCATGCAGATTAATGTTTTGTCTCTTGCCTTCTAATGTAGGGTGTAGGTGCTTTCATACTGTTTACCTGCCCATGACCATGTCTTTTATCATAGTCAGAAGTTTCCTGTCTGAAATTCAGCAGACGTTTTTTGGGAAATGGTACTAGATAAGTCCTTATTTATGTTTATGCATCTTATTTTATGGTGCATTTCAGCTCCAGGACTGTCTGTCATCATGTTCCTGGTCTTCCACTCAGCTGTTGCCTCTTCCCTGACTTCAGTGACTATAAAAGCATTCCCATACTACTCTGCCTTCTTTATAGCACTTGTCATTGCCCGCCTTTCTGTATTTACTGTCTCTCTGTGGTAATCTGTAAGTTCCAGCTCACTGCTGTTTCCTCCAGGACCTACAATACTGCTTGGGTCCTAGTAGATTCTCAATAAATATTTGTTCAATTAATAGAGGATGAACAAATCCAATTTCCGTAGCCACAGGCTTATTTATTAGAACTGCAGAGTTTCTGTTTTCACGGGGAGGCACATAACATGAGCCGTGTTTTCCTTTGAACATGATATTGGCTCAATAATTAACCGAACAAAAAGGAAATGGGTATGAGGAGATACTCTTGGCTTGATGATTTTCTCTGTGTGAGGCCATCATGAACACCAATTTCAGAAGGGTAGAATATCAAAATCAGGACCATTTAGAAAACACCAAAGCATTTTTCCTATTC
The DNA here is from genome assembly GCF_011762505.2 of Arvicanthis niloticus. Taxonomy (NCBI): domain Eukaryota; kingdom Metazoa; phylum Chordata; class Mammalia; order Rodentia; family Muridae; genus Arvicanthis; species Arvicanthis niloticus. The sequence goes on along the minus strand of NC_047679.1, from coordinate 89,264,118 downwards.
CAAGCAAACATTTTGTTTTTTAAAATTATATTTAATTTTATTTTTAATTATGGAAAAGTGGTATGAAAAAGAAAGATTGTATTCATGATCCACACTAGAGAGAAGATATTATTTTTGTGTTTATGGAAAGGTCATCATGGATTATAAATAATGGTTGCAGGCAAGTCTGGACTGGCAGTCCCTAAGGGCACTTTTCACTAGAAAATTCTAAGCCGGCACACTTCCCGTGCCATGTGATCTGGCTGTCCAATGTCCAACATCTTTTTCCAAAGGAGTGCCTCTCACGAAAGAAAATGCTGTTCAAATTGTTTTCCCCATCATAAAAAAAAGCTATGGAAATTACCAAACCACAACGGAGCTGCAGTCAAAGCAGTCTTGAATAAGCATTGACAAATGTTCCCTAGCCCTCCTTCCTCCTTGCTGATCACATTCTATTTTTCAAGACAATGGCACTCATCCAGTGGGTGTTTAATTTATGCAAATCCACAGTAACTCTTGGTGGAACTGGCACAGCAAGGGGCCACAGAAAGCAACCACTGGTGCTCCAATTGAAATTCTGTCCACATGGCTGTGGAGAATGTAAAGTACCTCCTGTAGAATCTGGCTTGTATCCATTAGTGTCCTAGTCTGGTGCCGGGTATGAAGGAGCAGTGGTTGCAGGCTTTGACCTCTAAAACTCACTATCTTGGGTGGGGTGGTGGTGGGGAATGGGAGGCTGTGCCTGGAGAGATTGCTACAAGCAGTTAAATCTCTGACTACTCTCCCAGAGTATCCATGGTTCAGTTCCCAGCATCCACATGGAAGCTAACAACAGTCTATAAGTTCAGTTCCTGGAGATCAATCTAGCATGGTCTTCTGACCTCTGAAGGCAATGAAAAAACATGATGCACAAGCATATATGCAGACAAAACACTCACAAACATAAATAAAAATAAATGAAACCTAAATGTGGGTGGACCTCTATCTCTGTGAGTTGGAAGCCAGGCTCACCTACATAGCAAGTCTCAGGACAGCTAAGACTATATAAAGAGACTCTGTCTCAAAATAAACAAACAAATAAGTATATTTACATTACCTCTTCTGTCACAATAGTTAGTATTATCACATAATAATAATAATTATCATCAATACAATCTTATAAGCAATGAACACTACTGAGGTCTTAATATATACCACCTGTTTGAGGTATTCCATTCGTCTGCATTTGGCCCAAGATATTCACTGGGCTTCCAGCAATTTCTTTGACTGAATGTTCTTCATGAGTTAGCAGATAACTGGAGATGAGTTTTGATTCCACTCTTGCTGGAAATTTAGAGATTTTCACTGCACCATTCCCTCATTGAGGATTGGTTACTGCAAATGAGAACCAGAGCACACTTTATCAGTGAACAATTAATTGTGGGAATTGTTTAACAATGATGGATTTGAACTTCTTTCTCAAACACTCTGATCACAGCTCACTAAATAGGGACAGTCTAGACTGCTCTGTCTTCTGGGCTATCGAGTATTATAGACAAACATAAAGCTATTGTGTGGAATAAATCTTTAATGTCTGGAAGTTATAGGATTAGTCACAATGAAGACAGAGTTAGGTAATGTATGCCTTTGGGATTGAATGAATATTTGATACTTGTGTCTGAGAAAGACATCTTTCTGATGGGATTTCCTAAGCCATGAACAGAAATCCACGTAGATGACTAGGCAGGGACCTGGACAGGAATGGTGCTCTTTAGATATTTTCTGTTAGTGTCTGGCTATCTGTATCTAAAGGCCTATGTTTAAGTTTCTCCTCAGCTCTACTTAATTGTGCAATATAAAATCCTTTTCCTAGTGAACTATGACAGTCAGAAAAGTAGCTCACAGGTCTGGGCTCTCCTTAACTATCCTTCTTGCTTTTAACTTATGTAAACTTCTATGGTGGCTCTTTCATGGAAAATATAATAAAATTACTTTGTATAGTTTATATTAAATGCTAAAACGATGTGAGAAACACAGTAGTTTATTTATACTATCTCATTTAATCTCTAGTACAACTGTGTGATAGGCACTATGATGCCCATTTTAATGATGGGGTAACTGAGGTAAAGATATTATTAGGTAATTAATTCAAGTTATATAACTAACTAGAGTCAGAGTTAAAAATAGGACTCAGAAGGGCAGTAGCCTTCAACATAAATCCCTACACCATTTTTTTCTAATATCTATAAAGTAAACACCCTTAATCTTTTATGCTCTAGTAAACAACCTGAATTATAGTCATTACCTTATATTTTCCTGATGTGTCTTCTCTCAGTCATCACTTTTTTTCCTTCTTCAAAGACTAGTATTGTAGCCATTAATTTCTTGGTCTGAAAATACAAAATACCTAGCACAAAACTTTTAATTTTCAGGGAATTATGCGGGGAAAATGCTTAAAATACATTACATACTTGTAAGATAGGATATTGTGAAACCTCTCCAAAATAAAAAAAGCAAGCAAAGAAGTGGTTGGGAGAGAAAGAAAGAGAGAGAGAGAGAGAGAGAGAGAGAGAGAGAGAGAGAGAGAGAGAGAGAAAGAAACTAATAACTGGAAATAGCTTCAACTTCAGCACCAGTGCCAAGTTTTGGACACCATTTGGTGAAATGCCATTCTTATTTAGACAGGCATTGTATAATTCCCCCCAAAGACTCCCATGGCACCAAGGCTCACCTGAACATCTCAACTAACTTTTCTTTTTTTTTTTTTTTTCTATAAGGATTTCTTTTTACTTAATAGACTTAATTACATGTACAGGAGGGTACATAGGCCTATGAAGGCCAGAAGGGATGGCTTCCTTGGAATTAGAATTACAGATAGTTGTGAGTGGGTGCTGGGCATTATCTGGGGCACCTGAAAAAGCAAGTAGCAAGTGCTCCTAATAGCTGAGTCATAGTTCCAGCACTTACCCTCAAATTTTAATTGTGAATATTTTCAGATGAGTATCACCAGGAATCTACAAGTATTAAGAGACACTGCTGAAAGAATAATGGTTGTTTATGAGCACTATTGTCCATTCCTCTTTGTCCAGGAAAGCAGCTGAACCTTCAGTTTAGAAAAATAGCACAACTAAGAAGGCTTGAATTGAATTTACATGTGGCTTGCACAAGTACAACGCCACAAGATATAATTGGGTCCCTTAGCCTTTCTATGGCTCTTGAATTCATTGATAACTAGAAGGTGAGAAAATTACATCTGATTCACTAGCAGTTTTTATGATGACATAACAAAATGAGCACAAAACATTTAGAATATGAGCTAGTATGATTAGAGATCCTGTAGTGAGAATTTTAGAATCATGCTTTCTCTAAAAAACCACAGAAATATTAGAAAGTGCTTTTGTTTCATCTCAGGTGTGGGGATGTGGAGCTGCTTCAGACTGCAGTAGCTATGACTTGCCTCCTGCTCTAGCTAAGGCATGGTTTTGCCAGCTGCAGATAGTTTCTGGGATTTTGTGACATTTGGAATTCTGGGAACTTTTCAGACGGTATATAAATGCTAGGGCCCCAAGAGGTGGGATGAGTGGTTGCTGGTCATTTAGAGGGGGTTGTATGTAGCTTGTTAGTAGTCAAGCTCAAAGAAAAAACCAAGAAGACAGAAATTAGAATCAGAGATCTCTATCTCTCTTTCTCTCCTATATCCTTCTTTCTCTCTTATCTAATGTTAGGAGGAGAAACACAGAGGATAAAAGGTAGTAAAAAGAAGAACCCACAAAGTAACAAAGTCCAGTTACAAGATCTACTGAGTAAGTATTTGTCAAGAATACAAACTGTAGATTCACAACTTTTAGATTCAAATCATAGCCCTGACCATTTTAGTTATGTGGTCTGTGGAGATTTATTTTTCTGTGATTTGGTCTCTTCATCTGTAATGTGAGGTAGCTATGCCATACAATTTGTATCAAAACTAAATTAACGTATGTAATGTACTTAGAAGAGTGCTTGATACATAGCAATTGTTGGTTAGCATTATTGTTGTTTATGTTAGCATTAAAGTGTCATAAGACCTACTTGAAAAAGTGATAGAGTAGATGTGAAAAAACTGCAACATTTATATATTGTGTGATGGAAATGTAAAATGATATAGAGTTGATATGGAAAAATCTGCTAATTCCTCTAGGAACCAGCTATTTACCCCTAGATATATTCCCCCCACAAACAGAAAATGGGCATTCAAACATAATCTTGTATACAAATTATCACTGAAGCATTACTCACAATGGGTATAAACAATCCAAATGTCTTTACTATAAATAGATAAATAAATCATGTCATATACAAGCAATAAAAGTTTATTTGTCCATAAAATAATAACTTACTGACTCATGCTACCATATAGATAACTCTCAAAGCATTATGCTATGTAGAAGAAACTATTTAGTAAAAATGATGTATGACATTAATTTATTTGTGCATAATTCCCTGATTAAATAATCTGTAGAGAGCCGAGCAGTGGTAGCACACACCTTTAATCCCAGCACTTGGGGGACAGAGGCAGGTGGATTTCTAAGTTCAAGGCCAGCCTGGTGTACAGAGTGAGTTCCAGGACAGCCATGGCTATACAGAGAAACCCTGTCTCAAAAAACAACAAAAAACCCAAATCATATATATATATATGATATATATATATGATATGATATATATATATATAATTTATATATGTATAAAGGTAATCTGTAGAGAAGAAAGTACGTTATTAGTTTCCTATGTCTGAAGTAAGAGAGTTATAGGGTATTATTTGTTAAGATTGTTTAGTGTCTTTTTGGGTTGATGAAAGTGTCCAACATTTGACTTGCTAATTGAAACAAACTTGATGAATACACTAAAATTATATTAGATTATACACATACATAGATGGATTTTACAGTAGTTTAATAGGCTTATATGGATGCAAAGGATTACATTCTTGTCATGTTGTTTTTCTAGCAGTTTGATTTGAATGAGATGTTTTGGTTTTGTGGTCCTAATAAAATAATCAAAAAAAAATCCTTTTTTGAGTAGTGTTAACCAAATTGAACCACAGTCCACTGGACTCGTTGCACTCAACTTCATGTTTTAAGTCTTACTGAAGTAACAGTGATGTTAACTATCCTACAGTTTACATATTGAGAATGACTTCATGGTCTAAATGATTCCTAATGAATACTAAAAACCTTGTCTTTCTTATTTTCCATTGTATATAGTATGGCACATAGTAGGTGTTCAATCATCACATCATAGATGCTCAATAAACATAAGAAAAATAAAGAAATGGATGGGTAACTAGGCATGGTAACATGAATTGTGACAGATTTTCTTACCAAGTATTTAGAGTGTAAGCTCATCTCTACTATTTGTTAGTGAAACAGCACCCAGCAAATCATTTACATTATCTCAAATTTGTTTTCTTTTAAAATACGAAAAATAACACCTCACTCAGTGGCATACAATTTTAATTGCAAAAAGACATGCTGTGTGATAATGCAATAAACATTTGTGTCTTTTCTTTTTCTTCTGATTATTAGAGAGGCCTCGGGTACTGGAGAGTTCATTGCTGATAAATAGTGTGAAGTCTGAAGATAGCAAGAAACATAAACAGTGTCACTTTTCTAAGCATGAACTTAATGTCATGCGATATCTGTCTTCAATTATGGAAGCTGGCAATGAAATCTGAGCATGTTAAATGCCAGAATTGGGGGGGGGGTGCTCCCAGTGAAAGATCATCTAATCCAAGCTGTATGCTTGCTAGAGAATCCTCAAATGCCACAATGTTCATGGTCCATTTTGAAGACTCTGGCTTAATAAAAATGACTGGGCAAGGAAATAGCTGGCAAGGTGGATGGCAGACATCTGGGGGACAGTCAGTGAGAAATTCCAGGAGTGATTCATTGTCTTCACTCCTGCAAAAGTCCCTTACTATGTTTGACAGCTTAATCACCATTCGTATATTTATACAGGCTGAGGCAAAGGTTACTGTCAAAGAGAGAGCCACTAGAGGGACAGGTGTTGTTGATCTTCAACCTTCTAAATATATTAGTTAATGCAGAGTGGCTGCAGTGTAGAAAGCCAGTCAGCATATCTGCAGGCTCCTGTGTGCACTTCAGTTTTAAAGATGAAGTTTTATGTGGTGCATTGAATTTTGAGCCTTATTTTCTCATGAAAAAATTATTTCAAAACTTGACCTCCTAGAGTTCCAGGAGAGTTGACAGACAGATAATGTCTGTACACATAAAGGTTCTGAATTGAGGAAAAAATACTAAATAATGAGGAAAATGATAGACTCGTTTGGTAAATAAGTATGGATAATTAATTTGCTACCTTGCATTCTATAGTTGTTAATGCAAACTGTGATAAATGTGTATGGCATGAATTCTATCATTTTTTCCCAAAATTCACAGAAGCATAAAAGGTGATATTGTCATCTGCCAGAGGAAATAACACTGGGAGGCAGTAAAGCCCCAGGAAGTAATCCACCATTCCATAAACACACACACACACACATGTATACATACATCATAAATTCACACATACCAAGTATACAAATGCCTGATATTTAAATAATATATATATACACATATAACCTTCATATTTTCTTTGTTTCAAGGTAATATATACATATCATATATATCATCTTGAAACAAAGGAAATACAAAGGTTCTAGAAAACAAAGGGAATACTCTAAAACTGTAGTTACAACTTGAAGACTACTAGCTCAAAGAAATAAAAGAGCTAGATAAAGTTGTTAAGTCTTTAAAAAAAAGATAGACATCAAAGTTTCAATTTTTCCATGTGACAGAGGTAGATCTGGCATGCTTGTCAAATAACAGCATTATGATCTTTGCTTAGAGTCAAAGTGGGAATGAGGGCTCGAGAGATGATTCCACAGTTAAGAGCACACTGGTTCTTGAAGAGGACCAGGGTTCAATTTCCAGCACAAACACGGTGGCTCATAACCATCTATAACTCAGGTTCCAAAGAATCTGAAGGCCTCTCATTGAACCTTTGGGTTACTGATTTGGCTACAATAGCTGGGAATAAAGTTCCAGAGATCTACTTGTGTCCGCTCTATTCACCTCCCACACTGAGTTACAAACACATGCTGTGACACCTGGCTTTTTATGTGAGTGTCCGGAATCTTATGTAGGTGTTAAGACTCAAGTCTTCAGGTATTTTATCAATTGACCCAACTCAGCAGAAAATGAAAGGTTTTTTTCTTTTGTTTGGTTGGTTGATTGGATTTCTGAGACAGGGTTTCTCTTTGTAGCCCTGGCTGTCCTGGAACTTGCTCTGTAGACCAGGCTGGCCTCGAACTCAGAGATCCTCCTGTCTCTACCTCCGAAGTGCTAAAATTAAAGACATGCACTACCACTACCAGGCCAAACTGAAAGGTTTTAAAAGCATAAACTCCAAAACATTATCAAGTGAAAGCCAACAGAAGTAAAGTTAGCAATAATCAAATTTGTAATAGCAGTGAGAGATTTGAGCACACCTTGAAATGGACACTTCTGGTTTCTTTGGAAAGTTGGCTGTGTCGAATGTTATTTTGCTGGGGCAAGCAGATGAAGGAGTATTTTCCTGAAGTGAGCACAAGTAAAAGGATGTTTCGATAGAGCAAGCATGTGAAATGATAAGGGATGAAAGATTCTTTACTAAGGACATGTACGTATTGGTCTGCCTTACATGCATTATTGAGCTTCATTTGTCATGACTTCATAGAGAGAAAAACAACAAGAAACTTCTTATGGTGTGCTGGCAGCTTCTTCCAGACTTGGTCCAATTGGCAGAGGGATGTCAGCTGATATGGACTCAAGTGAAGTTTTGCTAAGAAAAACTCACATGCTGAGGCAAGATGTGGTAAGGCAAGACCCATGGAGGACACGTGATGCTTGGAGGGAATTAAAATAGGACTCAACAGACTGTGAGAGAGCTAGCTTTGCAATGCTTCTTGGTCTCGTGTCTTCACTGATCTTCACTTCGTTGAGAAAGGCACAGCCAATAACTTCAGGCATCCCTGATGGTCCTAATTCCTTCTGCTGATTTGTGCCTATTGAGCTGAGGCCTGGCTGTTCCTGCTAGTTCATGCCACTACTGTTGTTATCCTGATACTACTGAACTGGACTGCTGGCATATCCATGAAGTGTTTGCTAAGGGACTGAGCTGCAGCTGCTGACCTGTGAACTGAACTGCTGATTTCTTGACAAGCAGATGGAAATTGCTCCAAAGAACCATTTCTAAATAGGTCCACTTCCCCTGTATCCTATCTTTTCCACTACCTCTGGTGGGTGGTGAGCTAGAAGTGAGGCTAAGGTATTTAAGAGCTATCGTTAAAATTTAGGCTGAGAAAAAGTTAAGTTTACAACACCACTTTCAAGAACTGATAAAGTAGACACAAATTACTAGAGACAGACAAGCTGTCACTAAAACAATAAAAAAATTAAAATAAAAATGATCATTTTGAAAAAGTCTAAATATTTTTATGTAGTTATAGGAAAAGTAAAAGTTTGAAGACAGTTAAAAAAATTAGTGGGTTTCTAGGGGTTTAGAAGGGGGACAAGTACACAGCATAGAAGGGACTTTAGACGACTAAAACTCTTCTTTATGATAATATGGCTGTGTATACTTGTGTTTCTACATTTGTCAACACCCCCAAAACTTGAAAGAACAAGTATGAATCTTAATGTAAACTTTATACATAATAATGATATGTCAATGTTGTTCCTTTTGACAAGTGTACTTCTAGTGTGCCAATGTTGCTAGGGGTAACCTAACTGTGTTAGGTAGGAAACAATTTGGGGAAACTCCAAACTTATACTCTGCCTTTCTGTGAAGCTAATACTCAAAGAATCCAAACCAAATTTTAAAAGCACTCTAAACCTACCAACTGAAGAACAACTGTTCCTTCTAAGCACCATTGGCCTACTTGTCAATGATATGAGTGACTTATTTGCTTACCCAGACAATAATTGTAAACATGGGAAGAACACTTGTTGTGATATTTAAAATTCAATGTCCACAGATGCTCTATAGTCAAAAGTTTATTATAGTGTTATCCTTCTCATAGATCTTGAAAATTATCAAAAACAATAAGTCAAGTGCTATATATAGCTTTTTTACTGAAAAAAGATGCACAGAAGCTCATTGTTTATATATATAACTTACATCCAGTCCAAAACTAGATGGAAATAATCTCAAAAGCATGAACAATAACAAAACATAAGTGATCTTGAATGATGGCTTTTGAGTGCTTATTCTGTCAGTTTTTCATATGTTTTATTCACTTGTAGTTTTATATGATTTAATTTTTAATAATTGGTATTTTACCAAACAGATGGAAAAACTTGAAAATGTAACAACTGACACTTAGCAGATAGCATCTGGCTCTAAATAATAAAAGCAAATGGAGAAGCTAATAAAACATCTAGGAATGGCAATGCTTGCCTATAATTCCAGCAGCTTGGAAAGCCAAGAGGGGAGGACTAAAATCTAGTTCTTTGAAAAAGTTAGTACAGCAATTATGCATGTAAGACCAATGTTTAAAGAAAATTTACAAATAAATAAGAAATATAAAATGGAACAAATGCTTGTAAGTCATTGAATCAATGAATACCAAGCATGGCAGTTTATGGCAATAAATTAAGGACCTGAGAGATAGAGGCAGAACTGTCATGAGTCTAAGGAAAGCCTTAACTATACAATAAGTTTCAGAATTTTTGAATTCATATAGAAAGACAAAGATACAAGTATAGTCAAGAAAACTGTATAATGCCAATGTGTTACAGGATAGCCAGAGCTACAGTGTGACACTTCGTCTCAAAAGAACTAAAATATGATGTATAAAAATGATACAGATTAGTAGTTGGAGGGTTGGATCATTTCTAAGAATGAATTAATTTAACAAAGTAGACTCGGGAAGGAATAAAATACAAATACATTAAATTATCAGTAGGTAAATTAAAATTGTAGTTTAAAAATTGCCTCTTGACTATGAATACAATGCATCCAACTGCCTCAGGTTCCTGACATTTTTGCTTTCTTATTTTATCATCTGCACCCTCAAACTGTGAACCAGAGTAAACCTTTTCTCCCCTAAAATGGTATTATTGCACAAACAGACCATGCCTGGTATGTTTTTGTACATGAGGTATACTAAACCCACACAGATATGATTGTGTCATCTTTCAGCATTTTGTAAAACAGAAAAAAAATAAGTTTGTCTTGGTGACAGAGATGAGAAACAAAATATTGAACAAATAATAATCACATACATGGGGAGTGATAAAATATATTGATCCATATATACATTTCTGAATGATAAGCATATCTTTAGGCACTTATCTCTGATACATAAAACATTAGACATCTATTCTTTTAGCAATTTGAATATAAACAGTTGTGCTATGTGTCTTAAAAACCTATTCTACCAACATTTCTTATTCTTGGATGGACATTTTCTTATTGGTTCCTGTCCATTCTTACTCTGTTCTATTAACATGAAATCAGTTAATAAAACTGGATATGTTCTCCTGAGTTTGGTGATAAACATTCTACTCTATACATTTAAAACTCCAACTTTTAAAGATTTCACATTTAAATAATATCACCTACAGTCTTTGCTCTGGACCTGGCTTATTTCACATAGGGAATGTAAAAGATGAATCTTTTATATTCATCTATGTTGTCCCAAATGATAGATTCCCTTTCCTTTTATGGCTGTATAATGTGTTTACACTGGTGGGCATTTGCATTGATTTCATCTTAGTAATAATGAATAACACTACAATATTGCAATGTATATGAGAATGAAAATATCTCTTCAGTCCAATGATTTCAAATATCTGTTTAGTAATAGAATTCCTTGATTATATGGCAATTCTATTTTTATTTTGTGGGAACTCCATGCTGTTCTACACAATGGCTATCTTAATTTTTAGTCCCATGAGCAATGTGCCTCAGTTTACATTACTCTACATCCTCTTCCACACTTATAATCTCTGCTCTTCTTGGTAACTGCCACTATAACTGGCGTGAAGTGATAGCTAATTATGATTTTAATTCCCACTTCCTTAAAGTTTAGTGAGCACTTTTCATATTTTCATATTTTGTTGGCACTTTTGTGTGTCTTCTTTTGTGAAATTTCTATGCAAATAAATTTCCTCCTCTATGGATCTTCATTGTTCCTTTCCTGATGAGTTGGACCTACTCAGCTTAATGAAATCCCATTGGCCTGCTTTTGTTTTCATTACCTGTGCTTTTTTGGGGGGGTCATATTTTTAAAATAATTTTCTAAACTAATGCCACAGATATTTCTCTTGTTTTCCTTCTAGCAATTTTGTAGTTTTGGGGTATTACATTTAAGCCTTGTATCCATTCCAACTTAATTTTAGTATAGCTGTTAATTGAAGGCATGATTTAATAATTATTCATGTAATATCAAGTTTCTCTAATGGCATTTATTGAGGAGACAGTCCCTTCCTTTCCCATTGTGTGTTCTTGGCATCTTTGTCAAAAATAAATTGACCATAAATTTGTGCATTTATTTCTGGCCTTCTAGTCTGATCCATTGCTGGATGTGTATATGTGTATTTTTAAGACATGAAGCACACGTAAATACATACTAGTAATCTGAGAAAATTCCAGGCTGTTTGCCATCCTGGAAAAGGCAAGATTATGGAGACAGTGGTTGTCAGGACTTGGAGGAGGAAAGGGATGAGTGAATAGACTGAATGCAGAAGATTTTTAGGATAGTGAGATTTTAAAATACTATAAATGGTAGCTATATGTATTACATATTTTTCCAAATGCACAGTACTAAATTGTAGGACGGCTTGTTTTAGGTGAAGCACTGGCTGGAAAGCCAGGAGACCCAACAGGTGTCCATTGCCTGTAAGGGATGGGCATCTATTCTGCTGAGCTCCCAGAATCTAGGCTCTTAACCCATGGCGTGGAACTCCATTGACCTACACTGTGCAGTCACATTCTGGGCACAGGTAGAGGGTGTGATTACAGGCCTCAGGCCCTAGAGAGACTTACATACTAATGAGATGCCTTAAGGCCAGAAGGTGGAGCCAATTAAGCATTCTTCCCCAGACCCTCCTCTCTTTCTCCCTCCCTATTTAACTCAGGTCTGCCCTGAGTTTCACCAGGGTACACATCCAGATTCAACCATCATCCATCATGCCAATAAAGCCATTTTGAAAACCTAAGGACTTTCTCATGTCATTGGGGCTGCACTGTGAGGAACCATGGAAAAGGCCTTTAATGAGCTGCTGTAGCTAACTTCCCACCTGGAGAAACTTTCAGCATTCCCAATCACCCTACCCACACTAAATATGAATCTAAGTGTTAATTATATATTCTGGATGATGATGTCAAAACTCAGGGTCATCAATTTTAACAAATACAGATTGGTATATCTGGAGATGTAGCAAGATGCTATGTATGTGAAAAGGAGGAGGGGACCTTTATTGACACTATCTTCCCAATCAAAATCAACTTTACTGAAAAAGCTAATGCAAAAAATAAATTATAAGCTTTGAAATAACAAGAGCTCCTAGCTGTGCAGAATACCAATTTTATAACGTTGCACACTTTTCTTAATTCCTTTAAATCTCAGGTTTTGCATTTTTAAATGAAGATATTTCATAGAGATTTTTGTGAGAATTAAATAAGCCAGAATCTAGTTTGACAAATGAAAGTAGGAGGATAGCAAACTCCATACCAGTCTGGGCTACATAGTGAAATTTGGTTTCAAAAGATAACAAAAGAAATTTAATTTAAAGCTTTAAATTTTTAAAAATTCCTTGCATAAGTATTGTATTTACATCATTTACATACTTCTCTCTCATCTATATAATTCTTTCCATGCCCCACCTATCAAATTCATAGCCTGTTCTTTATTACTTTAATTATTATGCTGAGTCCATTTGTTGTTGTTCATATATGTACATGTTTAGGGCTGACCACTAGGAATTGTATAACCAGTCATGGGAATACTCATCCTCCCTCTCAGCTTTTCATCTAGAGATGGGAACTTGTGATTCCTTCTACACAGAGATTGATATATCAACTAATGTTATCATTGTACAGATCTTAGGTAGGTAACAACACTGCTAAGATTGTATGAGTGGAACTTCCACATCATATATAGAAAATATGGAGCAGAGACTGAGGGAATGGCCGACCAATGATGGCCCAACTTGAGATCCATCCCATGGGCAAGAACCAATCCCCTGACACTATTAATGATACTCTGTTATGCTTGCAGACAGGAACCTAGCATAACTGGCCTCTGAGAGGATCCACCCAGCAACTAACCGAACCACTTTCCTTCAAAGAGCTTAGGAAGTCTTGTGGAAGAGTTGAGGGATTTAAGAACACGGAGGGGATAGGGACTCCACAAGAAAACCAACAAAGACAACTAACCTGGACCCTTGGGGCCTCTTAGAGACAGACCCACCAACCAAATAACATATACTGGCTGGACTTAGCCCCCAACCCCACACATGCATAGCAGATGTGCAGCTTGGTCTTCATGTGGGTCCCCCAACAACTGTATTGGGGGCTTAACTCTGGTTCTGTTGCCTGTCTGTTGATAATCTGTAGCTTTTGGTGGGGAAGTACTATCTCCCCAAGTAACATAAGTGTCTTAATCAAGGTTTCTATAAACATCATGACCAAGAGGCAAGTCGGGGAGGAAAGAATTTATTCAGCTTACATTTCCACATTGCTGTTCATCACCAAAGGAATTCAAGACTGGAACTCAAGCAGGTCAGGAAGCAAGAGCTAATGCAGAGACCATGGAGGGATGTTGCTTACTGGCTTGCTTCCCCGGCTTGCTCAGCTTGCTTTTTTTTATAAAACCCAGGACTACCAGCCCAGGGATGGAACCACCCACAATGGGCCCTCCCACCCTTGAACACTAATTGAGAAAATGCCTTTCAGCTGGATCTCAAGGAGGCATTTTCTGAAAGGAAGCTCCTTTCTCTGTGATAATTCCAGCTTGTGTCAAGTTGACATACAAAACCAGCCAGCACAATAACTTTATTCAAATTATATAAGTATGTGTAACATTTATATTTTATATTAATTTGCATAATATACATTTATATGTTACATGAATTTTAAGTAAACATAAAAGAGGTTTCCATGTCCTTTTCAAAAAGTTTTGTATTTATTTTCAAGATTGTATTTCTTAAAACATTTTTTAAGATTTCTTTTTTATGTATATGAGTGTTCTATCTGCATATACACCTGTGTGACAGAAAAACGCATCAGCAACCATTGTAGACAGTTGTGGGCCACCATGTAGTTGCTGGGAATTCAACTCAGGACTCTGGAAGAACAGCCAGTGGAGCCATCTCTCCAACCCTTCAATACTGTATTTTAATTAAAATATATCTCCCTTCCCTTTACTCCTTCCAATCTCTTCTGTATTCTCCTTCAAATTCATGACCTCTTTTCTTATCAATTGTAATTCCATACATATATAGAGTATACATATATATGTATACATATATATGTATATATATACATATACATATACATATACATATACATATACATATACATATACATATACATATACATATATATATATATAGCCTGTTGAATCCATATAATGTTGCTTATATGGGGACCTAGAAATAAAACCGAAGCAGGTAGCTAAATTAAATATCTACGTTTTGTATAATTAAATACATCTATTTATAAAATTTAAAATAATATCAACAATTTTCAATAAGTCTTAAACTCAAGAACAAGGTTATAATTCTCATTTGAAAACTTCAAGAGCACTGTGGAGAATTCTAAAAGACTAAGTTCTGATCATAAGTCCATAGCTACATCACTAGATTCTCCTGAGTATTTTGCTTTCTCTTGCCTCTTGTAAGAGGCAAGAAGTAATTCCTACTCCACCCAACTTGCAAGGATGTTGTAAATGAGAGTATAAAATAATGTGCATGGTTGTAATTTGAAAGTTTAAAGGGCCATAAAATGTAAAGGATTAATAGTAAGTTAAAGAAATGTATTATTTCTTAGCCGGCTCCATTTAAACCTACTTAATCTCTAACTCATTCCATATTTGTTCATTCCACACGTCTGCATTGAGAGCCAACTTTGTGTCAAGCATGCTGTTGGGTCTTGGAGGACGAAAGATTAATAGGTACCTGCTACAGAGAAGTTTAAAGTTTAATGGAAAGACAAACATGACAAAATCAATTTGTTATAAAAGTGTAATAGAAAAACAAACATGAAAATCCTCTTTTATAATGTGATAAATGCTTTGGGCTACATATGTATATATGCTATGGGAGCATAGATGAATAAGGTAATTATTATGAGGAATACCATAGAAAGCTTCACAAAGAAGGTGACATCAGTTCTGGGCTCTGAAGGATGAACAGCAAGTTTCCAGATGGAGAAGATAACATTTCAGGCTTAAGGAAAATCATAAGTTCATACAGGAGTAAAATGCAAGATCTGTATTTAGATGAGAGATGAAGCAAACAAAGTAAAACAAGAGACTTGGAAAAATGAATTGTGCCTGTGGAGAACCAAGACATGGTGGCTTGGAGGTGGTATGGAGATTTGTCTGGAGTCAGAAATAATAACATAGATATCGTAGCTTAAGTAATGGAAATTGGTGAAGTTACTCAAGTATACGGTGGTAAAAGGAGCAGGTGATAGAGTGGTAGTGAATGTGAACACTTAACACTAGGCATAGGAAAAGGATCAAGCACAAGGAGATCGCATTGAAACTAAACAGATTATATGAGATAGAGAAGAAAGGGCTACCACAAAAACCAACAGAATGGGATAGTTCACAGAAGTCAAGTGTGAAATACTGACAACGGAAAGTTTTATATAAAATAAGGACTGACATGTATCCCTTGAGTATTTTTTTAGGCAATTAATTTTCAGTTGCAATTTTTTTTTAAACACAAAGGTCTCTGAAAATGTCCAATTTGCAGCTAGGAAATGCCCTGGCCAGCAACTCCTTGTTTTCTACCCATGTGATGTCACCCTTCCCATACACTCCTATCCAAGTTCACCAACTAATGTGTACTTCAACAGCTCGCTTTCCCGTGCTCCTGAGCTGCCAGACAAGGAAATCGCCTGTATGCTTGTTGCAACACTTGTAATCAGTTTCAGCAAAGTTTAAAAAAAAAAAAAAAGAGGGTAAAAAAATGTAGCCTCTAATGGAACTGACCATACAAACCTCCCCAGGGTGCAGGGGTTTATGTGCTGTGCCTGGACTATGTTAAGAAAATTAAAACTGGATTTGTAACAAAAGGGCCAAAGTGTCAAATCACTAAAAACAGAAAATTCCACTTGCAGCACAGATGCCAACTCTCACACTGGTTTATGATGAGAGAAAGTGAAGATTTACAATATGCTTTCCATAAAGCACTGACAGCCACTCAACTAGGACCTCAGAGGGTGGCTCAGAGGCTCTCCCTCATTACCAAAGCAAAAAAGGAGAGGGTGTTTAGTCACAGACCAGGCTTTGTCTTTAAGAGGAAAGACCACCTCTCACACCTAGTCTTATGTTCTGTGACCTGTGTTTTTTTCAGTATTTATAACAGAATCAAAGCAATATGTAAGTCAGTCCCCCAGCCTAAACTCACAGAAGAGCTACCATGTATCTGCTACAATCATTTCTTACAATTACTCTTCAGGCTGATTTCAAAGCTTTACAAGCTAAGATGAGCTGGTTTACACAGCAATAAGTCTTGATTATCGAAATTTTCATGGCCTATAATAAATGTTTCTCTTGCTTAAACTACACGTCCAATGTAGGGTGGAGGAAGAACACTGGGTAGCCATGTGTGAAGTGGAAATATCTGGTTTCTTTGGAAAGGCAGTTATGTCAGATGATGTTTTGCTGGAGCACATGGATGAAAGGATGTTTTGCTAAAGTGATAGAGTGTTTTCCTGAAGCAGACACAAGTGAAAGGATGCTTTACTATAGCAGACACGTGAAAGGATGCGTGATGTACAGAAGAAATATAAATATGACCTCACAGACAGCGGGAGCTGGCGCATTGGTTTGCTTTACCCCGTCTTGCTATTCTTCACTAACAACATGCATGTGTTGGTTCGATTTACACTGCATTGCTGAGCTCCACTTGTGATAATACTATTGAGAGAAACTCGAAAAAGAACTTCTCATCAGTTTCCTGTGGCTTCTTGATGCATCCGTGTTCTGAAGCTATCCCTGCTTCCAAACTCTAGACACATCCACAGGAGAATTCTGAAGTCTACTTCCTTTTTTGCTCAGGACATAACATTCTCCTTGTATAACTGCTCCTTCTGTAGCAGAAAGTGAATTATTGCTGACCAAAGAAAAAAACCTGTGACCTGTAGGAGGAAGCACCAAGAGGTAGAGACCAGGTTGGCTCTATTGCATTATTGTTTAATAGAAGCTTTGAGAGCTTTGTGGGTCAGGGCTGAGACACATACAACTACATTTCCAAGATGGGGGTGTCTCATATGTTTTAATAAACATGCAAATTAATAGATCACCACAAATTAGCACAAGTACTATAAAGAAAAGAAACATGGGTGCAATTGAGAACAAAAAAGAAGGGGACTCTCTAGGCAGGCAGGGTTGGAGGCAACTTCAAGGGATGACATTTAGTTGAGACTTGAAGATATGAAAACGCTAATATGGTAAGCTTCAAGGTACTTACGTGGTCTCATAATGTCACTCTCCAAATTGCACATTGTGCACTAAAGAGAAAATAGCAATGCAATAGTGGAGAAGCCATATACTCTTTTAACAAAGCAACCACAATTAGCATGACCTAGGAAGAATAAATGAGCATTGTGTGTCTCTATATATGGTATTTTGAGGGAAACTCAGCATCATTTATATAGTATCTTGGCATTACTTACATTTACTAATGAGGAAATAGTAAAAACAACCCAAATGGGAAGGGATTTATTATTTATTGTTTTGTCATCTCCTAAATGTCTATAATAAATTTTGTTTCTTTCTACCCACATTGTCCTCTGGTTTTACCAGGCCTTCTTCTGCTATAACTCTTATTCTTCTCTAAACCGCCCCTGATTTCATGGTGTGTGTGTGTGTGTGTGTGTGTGTGTCTCTCTCTCTCTCTCTCTCTCTGTGTGTGTGTGTGTGTGTGTGTGTGTGTGTGTGACTTTGAAGGGGTTTGGAGCCTCACAGTCCCTTACCTATTATGGACTGACTCCATCTTATGCAGCTCCTACCCAGGTAGCCGCAGCCTCAGTGAGTTCATGAGTACAGTGGCCATGTGATATTCCGAAGACAGCTTTTTGCAAAACACCTCTTCATACCCTGGCACTTCCTTTCTTTCCACCTCCTGAAGCTGTTGTAACAAAATGCCACAGAAGGGGAAGCTATATACCATGTATTCATCCCATACAGTTCTGGAGGCTTGGCAGTCAAAGATCAAGACTTGGTCAGCTGCTTTCTGAGCAGGCTACTTCTCTTTGCAGGAATATACTCTAATTCCCGTGACCTTACAAGCCTTTCCCCCGTCCTCAAGCACATTCAGAGGGTTAGATAGCAACTTGTTCTTATGAAGACACCGTTATTATTGGATTAAGTCCCACCTACTTGAAAGTAAAGATTTCAGCATATGAGTTTCAGGGACAGGAACACGGGATCAACTAAAAATTTCAGACAACAGCAGATTGGATAAAACAATTGTAATCATGTTAAGTTCTTGTAACTGACACTATGGTTGTGTCAGAGAATATCACAATGTTTGCCTTTCTAAGAAGTTGCCAAAATATTCTCCAGAAGTAGCTACACAGTATTTAACTGTTCATTATTATAAACAAAATAGTAATTACCCCATTTCTCTACATAATTTCTACTATTTGTTTTCCCATTAGTTATTTTAGCCATTCTTAGAGGGTTTTGTTCTTTGTTTTTTAATGAAAAAGTGATATCTCAGTGTGTTCTTATTTTCTACTTCCTGGTGGTTAATTTTGTTTGATATCATTTCATGCACCTGCTTGGCTTCCATATCTTCTTTTTTGCAAAATGTTCTTGGTGCTTTTTGCCACTGTCTCTTTATTTTACTGTTGAGGAATTTTTTTTATACCCCAGTTCTAGCTCTTTGTGGGCTATGTATGTGTTTTGTATCTTTGGATTTGATCTAATTTATCAAGTTTTCCTTTATGGATCAAGTCTAAGAATTGCTTCCTATTCCTAATGGGAATAGCTTCCTTCCTTCATTTTTTAAAAATATTTTTCTATTTTACATTTCCATTTACAATCCATTTGGAGGTGTTTTTCATATTACTAACAATATCTAAAATGGTAGAGAAAGTTTTCTAATTTCATTTGAGGTTTAGGTCAAATCCCTCTTAACATTTCTCTGTCACTCTCATTATCAATTGAAAGGACTCTTTATTTTACATTAGATTACTTTGTAACTTTTTCAACACCATTTTGAACATAATTGTGAGACTTACGTATTTTGTTATTCTGAGCTACATTCCATTTGTTTGAACAAATACCATCTTTATTAGTTTAGCCATATCAAGGTCTTAATGTAAAGTATTGTAATGCTTCCCACTTTCTTTTTAAAAAATTATTTCAGCTTTACCATGACCTGGAATTTGCCACATGAGTCTTAGAAAAATCTTGCACATGTCCACAATATATCTTACTCACATATTTATAAAGACTGCATTAAAACTACAGATAAATTTGAAGACAACTGATGCTTCTTTCTATCCTGTTTCTTTTGATATATGAACATATTTTCTAGACAGTGTGTGTATGCGTGTGTGAGTGTGTGTGTGTGTGTGTGTGTGTGTGCACATGCACACAACGTATGTGTGTAGGATCATGCATGCAAGCCACAGAGGAAGTCAGAGGAAAACCCCAGTTCTACCTTTCATCTTGTTTAAGACATGTTTTTTCATTGTTTGTCACTGTATAATGCCAGGCTAGCTGCTCCACACACTTCTGGAAAGTTTCCTGTCTCTGCACTGAATTTACAAACCTTCACTACTGTCTCAAACTACATGTGGGTTTGTGGATCTGAACTCAGGTCCTCACATTGGACAGCAAGCACTTGACTTCCTGAGCCATCTATCTAGCCCAGGATATGCATTTTCAAGTCACATTGGTAGATAATATTATGTAGGTTTATTTTGATGTAGTTATTTTATAATTACTATTGTTAGTAGTTACTGAATGCATTCATTTATATCATTAAACTATTAGATCAGCTATGTGAGATAGGTACTATTATCTTTAGCTTACTGTACAAAGAAAACAAATCACTCAGGTTAAGAACCTTGTCTAATTACACATTCATTAACTGACAAACCTAGTAACTGTGAGCTCAAGACCAATCCACTCTGACTTTCATTCTGCTAGCTTCCCTTTGGCTGTCAATCAAAAAATGCCTTAGTGTAGAATAATTTTCTAGTATTGCTTAAATAAGAAAAAATCTGACTCTATTAAGTAGGAACTTCTCAAAGATAAGAAAACCAAGAAAGTTTTAACTCTCCATTCTCTTTCTTTAACTTGTGAATGTGCCCTTTTCTTGAAAATCAACAAGGCTGATGTTGAGTCAGTGCCAAAGACCTACCTTCCAAGTACCCATCTGCTGAGTCTGGGAGTAAAGGGGGTCATTATTCACTCAATAATGTCAATTTCCAAGAGTATGGTGGCTGACAGTCTCTCAAAACAAAGGCAATCTTGCCTACCAAGTAGTTCATAAAAACATTCCTCTGTGTGTCCAACACATCAACAGTCTCCTTGTGGAATACGCTCGGGTTGTAGGCCCGCTTTTGAGTCAGAAGTGGCTTTCACAGCAAAGTAAGAAAGGTTACTTCAAGCAATTTTTGCCCAAAATGATTAAAGTAGGCATATTTCTCTTGAAATTGAAATAAGATTTTTTTTAAATAAACAACCTTGACATTTTTTTTCGTGCTCTCCTTAATACTATACCACAGACTAAGGAGACATTTGACTCAAACACTTTGAAGGGCGAACTTACAGTGTTTATTAGATTTCCCTTTGTTTTCATGGGTAATCCAAATAAACATCTCCATCCTCTTTTAAAGGAAAAATGTATTTGGAGCCAACTTAGATTCATATCCTATTTATTTCTCTCTGTCTCTGTCTGTCTGTCTCTGTCTGTCTGTCTCTGTCTGTCTGTCTCTGTCTCTCTCTTTCTCTCTCCCCTTCCCTTCCTTCTCAATCAAAAACCTCCAACATCTCCTTTATCTCATAATTTTTGTATCTCTACAAGCTCTACTGTCCTTGCTTTTTCTTTTGCTTTTAAGTAGAAGTTTCATTGAAACAACAAAAATGCATGTCCTGGCTTCTCCAGTTCTTATTTATTCATAAATGGCCCAATAAGGATGCTTTATACTATATTGGTCAGAATACTTGAGCTTGGCAAAAATTATCTTCACCTCAAAACTTGGGACTCTCACCCAGCAAGTATGATGAAACCATTAGGAGACAGAGTTGAAGGAAAGTGGCCTTGACCCTGTAAGCAATGAGGAAAAACATCACCTTAAAGAAAAGGGGAGGCCGGGGCAAAAAGGCTGTGGTGTCTGGAAGACTAACTGTCATAATATTATAGATTTTATCTTCACTAACACTACCCAACTTCTAACCTTAACTCTTTTGTCTTGCTTAGCCAAATCTCCTACCTGCCCCATATCATGTAATGCTCTAGACCTGTTCAGAAGCATTGGTGTATTCTAGAAATCTTCCATGCTGTGACTTCTCTTTCTGTCACAGTGAAAAGGTCTCCTTCTAAGAATAGTTGGATAGACCATTAAGTGATGAGATATTCTGTGTTCTGACAGGGGCAAGAGTTCATTCCCAGGCCACTGTTAGTCAATGTCCTCTTTGTGGCTCCAGAAATGTATCTTCTACTAATAAAACATGCTGATATGGCTAAACCACTACAAGTAGTCTGTATTAATTCAGGGCAAAGCAGAAGCAAACTTTGTGAGGCATTTGTAACAATAATCTTTGATAGACATTTCTATCTCCCCTCTATTGCTCTATCATATACTTTGAGCTAGCAAGAAAAAAGCTAAATTTATAAAAATAGAGTCCATGTGTATGATGAAAATGAAGGAACAAGCCAAGCTTTCAAATAGAAAAAAGGCTCACTAATCCAGAAAGTATCTCAGGCTTAGTAAGAACTATGGTTACATTTATAAATTCTGAGGAATAGATAAAACCAGAGCACAAATCTTTGGAGATCAAGGGCTCTGAAGAAGGCAGAAGAGTTAGCCTAAAGAAGGCCTATCTCTTAGGGATTCACTTATCCTTAGAAAAGATCCCCCAGTACCTTTTTTTCTCCTATAACAAGAACACGATTAGACAAACCAAAGCCAAAAGTTACCAAACAATATCTACTGAACCTATGTTTGATTTATTGATGAGATAATACACAGATACAAAATCATGAATTCACAGTTCAGTGGTAGAATTTTAAGCATAATCCAAAGCAGGCATTACCTCCCAGTCACAATGTTCAGTCCCAGCTGTGAAAAAAGAAACCTGGCTTCTAGATGTATTTGCCAAAATTATTCCCATCTTTTTCAGCAGTACCAAACCAGAATAAATTTACAAGCTTTCTTAGAAGCTATATCTGGTTATATGATTGAGTTCCAGCCAACAGAAGGTGAACTAAAGTTGTATATGTCACTTCCAGTCTTGGCTCATGAACAAACAAACAAACAAACAAACAAGGGCTAGAATGCCCTCTCAGTAGTTAAGAGCATCAGCTGCTCTTCCAGAGGACCAGTGTTTGGTTCTCAGCACCTACATGGAGGCTAACAACTATCTGTAACTCCAGTCCCAAGAGATCTAGTGTTTTCTCCTGGCCCCTGCAGGCAGTGCATAAATTTGGTGCCCGCATATACACTAGAACAAAATACCTATATACGTAAGACTTTTTAAAAGTTTATTATTAAAAAAACAAAAACCTAATGTGTAGCGTCTTCTCTCTTCCTTTTGTGAGCTCAATATAGATACTTGAGGAGACTTTAGAAACCACATGTTAAAGATGGGTTGGCATGGGACCTATCTTTTTTTCCCCAAAACACTTTCTTTATCAGTATTTGTATATACATACATACTTATACATATATACATATATACATACATATATGAACAATAATTAAATAAGATGTATTTGAACAGTATTGGGGGTTGGGAAGAGTGGGAGGAAGGAGAGAAAGAAAAAATTATGTAAATACAGTGCTCATATACGAAATTCTCAAAAAGGAATCCATTTTTTAAAAAATGTTCAACAGATTAACTTGCATTTTACAACATGAAAATAAATATGACCTATAATTATGTTGAAGGACATTTTAACTCACTACAAACTTTGAAATTTAAAATGAAATCAATAAAAATTATTTTACCCAGCATACTAACAAAAACCACAATAACATTTTATAATTCAAAGTATTTCTGAGAACAAGAAAATGGATTATCAGAAGCTAAGTCAGCAAGAGCCAGGGGGACACTGTGTGTTATTTCTTTTTTTTTTTTTTTAATTTTTTTGTCTTTTTTTATTATTATCAAATCATAAGTTTTACTTTTTAACACAGGGGTTATAAACACAAAATTGCAGGATGTGGGGAAGGGGATGACACAGGAGCATAGATGTTCAGGGGGAGTACAGATATCTTTCAGAACAGGGTATCAACTGGGTGAAGGTTCAGGGATCAGGTCACTATAACTCTGGCTATGCTTCACTTGTCCTTATCTAAGTTGGTACTATCCACCAAGGTTGCCTATTTAACAAGGTCTATAACTACTCAAGCTGGTAGATTTCTACAAAAGCTGCCTGTTTACAATAGTTTATAGACATCTGTTTCAGTGTTTCTCCTTAGAGATCCAAGACTTTGTGTTAGCAGGCATGTTTGTCAGGCCTATTGCTGATTTTAGGCTTATGGCTGATTTTAGGCCTTCAGTGTATAAGCAGGGCTGCCCCTGACATCTCCTTCCTTCTCTAATTATAGAAGGGCTGTGGCGATTCTAATCTTGCCAAGTCGGGGATAGAGGCCTGACCTCCAGTCATTAAAGGGGACCTTGTAATGGCTCCAGTCCTCCTGTCGTTGTCCAGTGAGGCATGAGGGCCATACCCATCCTGATGTCTTTTTCCTGGAGAGGGGATACTTTTGACATCAACCCCTATGCAGTCAGGCTTGTTCCTCAGGGAACCCAGAAACATATTTTTAACTTTTATTTATATTCCCTTGCAGTGCTTAGCCTCTCAGCCTAAGCAAGAATTCAGATCGCCAGACAGAGGGGGCTCTGGGTGGCCCCTCTCTGCTTGGTTTAGGGGCAGAAGTCCCCTCTTTTAGGTTGGGTGGAGATGGAACTTGGGAGCACCCTGGATAGAGTAACATCCTCATCTAGAGTCTTATGGTCCTCCATAGCTAACTTATGATAATGTATCTGAATAGATTTTGCTATCAGATTATCTATCTGTTGTTTCACAAAGTTAGTCAGCCTATTTAAGGCCCAGGGACCAAAGGAAATAAGCAAAAATAACCTAATTAATGGTGCCAAGATGGAAGGAAGTAGGGTTAACAATTATGGAGAGGTTGAAGACCAATTCTTGTACAAGCTCTCATTTTTCTCTTTCTCTCTCTGTCTTTTCTCAAGACCTCCTCTGCCCTTTTTCATGCTCTCTTTAATCATCCCTGTTTTGTCTATGTAAAAGCAGCATTCTTCTTTAAGGGCTGTACACAGTCTAGAGCTGTACACAATCTTTTCTGTTGTAAAAGAGAAAATCAAGTCCAATAAAGTCCTTTGCAATTTGGGGCGATTGCATCAGACAGCGAAACGAGGGATTTCTTCAGATTAGTGATGCCAATCTATAGCTGTTTGACGCTCTTGTCAAAGGCCCATTGGAGGTCTGAGTAGTATAAGTCTGGAAGCCAGCATCAGGATTAGAACTCCTAACAGCAGACATCACCAGTGATTAATTTTTTATCTGGAAAGGAAAAAAGAAGGGAATTCTCAGGGAAATTTCTCTTTCCTGGATGTCAATTGTTAGTCATCTTATTTATAATTGGGCCTGGTTTTGTGGGGGTATTTATTTAGTTCATTAATCTTTTTGGTGGCCATTTAGCTGTGCCTTCTGTGGTATCAAACATGCATATCAATCCTTGGCCCCATGTAGGAACTGGGTCCTGGCCATTCCATTTAAGAGTAAAAGGGTCCTTGCACATAGTTGTGGCTTAGTTTTTATTGGTCTCAGTGATGCCAGAGGCAATCAGCAGCAGATTTGCCATGAGCTTTAAGTTTTAGAAAATTAAGAGTAAATAAGGCATGCCCCTTCCACCCTCAGAGAGTCATGAAGACACTATTTAAAGAAATATAATTCTTTATTAATAATTTCTTTTATCAAAGGACTATTATAAAACAGCCAACAATTAATCAATCTATATCAATCTATATAATATATAAATTAATGAGAGCTTCTACTTTTTGTAAAATTACTCCTCTTTTGTCAATTAATTGTTGAGAGAAATTAGGATTTGCATCTCTCTTGAGAATATTAAACAGAGACATAAATTCTTTTGTGAAGAGCTTAAAATAAGATCTTAGCCAATAAGCATCTCCTGGAACCCTTTGAAAATAGTTTGAAATAAGTCAACTATCTTTTTTTTCCAGACCCATTATCTGGTTTTTTTTTTTTTTTGATATTTTACATATTTACCTTTCACTGTTATCTCCACTTCCTTTCTCCCCCAAAACCCCTTATCCCATACCCCCTCTTCCAATTTTTATGAGGGTGTGCTCCCACCATTCTCCCATTCCCGCCTCCCTGCTCTTGAATTCCCCAATACTATAGATCCAATCTTTCGGGGAACATGGCCCTCCACTTCCACTCTTGCCTAACGAGGCCACCCTCAGTTACCTATACAAGTGGAGCCATGAGTCCCCCCCTTTCTGTTCTCAGGCTGGAGGTTTAGACCCTGGGAGCTCTGGTTGAGTATTTTGCTACTCCTTCAAAAAAAAAGTACCCACACTTTGGTCTTCCTTCCTCCTCTTGAGTTTCATGTGGTCTATGCATTGTGTCTTAGGTATTGTGAGCTTTTGGGCTAATATCCACTTATCAGTGATTGTATGCCATGTATGTTCTTTTATGATTGGGTTACCTCACTCAGGATGATAGTCTCAAGCTCCATCCATTTGCCTAAGAATTTCATGAACTCATTGTTTTTAATAGCTGAGTAGTACTCCATTGTGTAAATATACCATATTTTCTGTATCCATTCCTCTGTTGATGGACATCAGGCTTTTCCAACTTCTGGCTATTATAAATAAGGCTGCTATGAACATAGTGGAGCATGTGTCCCTGTTGTATTTTGAAACATCTTTTGGGTATATGCCCAGGAGTGGTATAGCCGGGTCCTCAGATAATACTATGTTCAATTTTCTAAGGTACCACCAGACTGATTTTCATAGTGGTTGTACCAGCTAACAATCCCACCAAAAATGGAGGAGTGTTCCTCTTTGTCCACATACTCGCCAGCATCTGCTGTCACCTGTGTTTTTGATCTTAGCCATTCTGACTGGTGTGAGGAGGAATCTCAATGTTGTTTTCATTTTCATTTCTCTGATGAGTAGGAATGTTGAACACTTCTTTTGGTGCTTCTCAACCATTCGAGATTCCTCAATTGAGAATTTGTTTATATAGTGAATTACATTGATGGACTTCCGTATATTGAACCAACCCTGCATTCCTGGGATAAAGCCTACTTGATCATGATGGATGATTGTTTTGATGTGTTCTTAGATTCGGTTTTCAAAAATTTTATTGAGTATTTTTGCATCAATATTCATTAGGGAAATTGGTCTGAAGTTCTCTTTCTTTGTTGGGTCTTTGTGTTGTTTAGGTATGAGCATGATTGTGGCTTCATAGACTGAATTGGGCAGTGTTCCTTCTATTTCTACTTTGTGGAACAGTTTGAAAAGAATTGGTATTAGGTCTTACTTGAAGATCTGATAGAATTCTGCACTGAAACCATCTCGTCCCAGACTTTTTTTTGGTGACTAGATTTTTAATGACTGCTTCCATTTCTTTCAGGATTATGAGACTGTTTAGATGGTTTATCTGCTCCTAATTTAACATTGGTAACTGGTATTTGTCTAGAAAATTGTCCATTTCATCCAGATTTTTGAATTTTGTTGAGTATAGGCTTTTGTATTAGGATCTGATAATTTTTTGGATTTCCTCAGTTTCTGTTATTATGTCCCCTTTTCAGTTCTGATTTTATTAATTTGAATACTGTCTCTCTGCCCTCTGATTAGTCTGGCTAAGGGTTTATCTATCTTGTGGATTTTCTCAAAGAACCAACTCCTAGTTTTATTGATTCTTTGTATAGTTTTTTTTTTTTGTTACTATTTAGTTGATTTCAGTCCTGAGTTTAATTATTTCCTCCTGTCTACTCCTCTTGGGTGTATTTGCTTCATTTTGTTCTAGAGCTTTCAGGTGTGTTGTCAAACTGCTAGTGTCTACCCTCCCCAGTTTCTTTTTGTAAGCACTTAGAGCTATGAGTTTTCCTCTTAGCACAGCTTTCATTGTGTCCCATAGGTTTTGGTATGATGTGTCTTCATTTTCATTAAATTCTAAAAAGTTTTTAATTTCTTTCCTTATTTCTTCCCTGACCACATTATCATTGAGTAGAGTATTGTTCAATTTCCATGTGTGTGTGGGCTTTCCCTTGTCTTCCTGTTTGTGTATCCAGCTGTTAGCCTATGTCTTTTTATTGGGGAATTGAGTCCATTAATGTTAAGAGATATTAAGGAGAGGAGATTATTGCTTCCTGTTATTTTTGTTAACAGCGGAGGCATTGTTTGTGTGTTTATCTTCTTTTGACTTTGTTGGAAGAGGCTTACTTTCTTGCTCTTTCTGGGGTATAATTGCCCTCCTTGTATTGGTGCTTTCCTGCTATTATTCTTTGTAGTGCTGGGTTTGTGGAAAGATATTGTGTAAATTTGGTTTTGTCATGGAATATCTTGGTTTCTCCTTCTATGGTAATTGAGAGTTTTGCTGGGTATAATATCCTGGGCTGGCATTTATGTTCTCTTAGGGTCTGTATGACATCCGTCCAGGATCTTCTAGCTTTTATAGTCTCTGGTGAGAAGTCTGGTGTAATTCTGATAGGTCTGCCTTTAGATGTTACTTGGCCTTTTTCCCTTACTGCTTTTAAAATTCTTTCTTTGTTTTGTGCATTTTGTGTTTTGATTATTATGTGACAGGAGGTATTTCTTTTCTGGTCTAGTCTATTTGTGGTTCTGTAGGCTTCTTGGTTGATTACGGGCATCTCATTCTTTAGATTAGGGAAGTTTTCTTCTATAATTTTGTTGAAGATATTTATTGGCCCTTTAAGATGGGAATCCTCGCTTTCTTCTATACCTATTGTCCTTAAGTTCTGTCTTCTCATTGTGTCCTGAATTTCCTGGATGTTTTGTGTTAAGAACTTTTTGCATTTTGTGTTTTCTTTGACAGTTGTGTTAATATTTTCTATGGTATCTTCTGCACCTGAGATTCTCTCTTCTATCTCTTGTATTCTGTTGGTGATGCTTGCGTCTATGACTCCTGATCTCTTTCCCAGGTTTTCTATATCCCTGGTAGTCTCCCTTTGTGATTTCTTAATTGTCTCTACTTCCATTTTTATGTCCTGGATAGTTTTGTTCAATTCCTTCACCTGTTTGGTTGTGTTCTCTTGTAATTCTTTAAGGGATTTTTGTGTTTCCTCTTTAAAGGCTTTCACCTGTTTATCTGTGTTCTCCTCAATTTGTTTGAGGGTGTTATCTATGTCCTTCTTAAAGTTCTCTATCATCGTCATTAGAAGTGATTTTAGATCTGACTCTTGCTTTCCTGGTCATATGGGTAATTCAGGACTTTCTAATGTGGGAGTACTAGGTTGTGATGAAGCCAAGTACTCTAGGTTGCCGGTGCTTGTATTCTTGCGCTTGCCTTTCCCCATCTGGATCTCCTTGGTGCTACCTGAGCAGTCTCTGACTGGAGCCTTGTCTTTCCTATTATCTTAGTTGTGTCAGAACTGTTTGGGATGAGTGTTGCTGCTGGGGTTAGAGCTGAGGTTCAAGCTCTGCTCAGTGTTCAGGCAGAAACAGGAAGGAACCAGTGCTCTGGGCCAGGAGTGAATTCCTGGGTTCCTGTGGGTCTTGGTTACTCCCTGTTTGGGTAGAGTATTGCTGTCTCCTGACCTGAGATACTGCCCAGGTTAGAACTCCTGAGAGCCCTGCCACCTCTGGGTTTTGTGAGGTTGGGTACAGAGCTGCCTCCTGGGATCTGCTCTATGCTCGGGCCCAGACAGGAAGGAACCGGTACACCCACCCAGTAGTGAATTCCTGGGTCCCAGTGGGTCCCAGTTACTTTCTATTTGGTGTGAGTGTTGCTGCCTCCTTACCTAAGATACTGCCCGGCTTAGAGCTCTTGAGAGCCCCACTTCCTCTGGGTTCTGTGAGATTGGGTGCAGAGCTATCTCCGGGATTTGCTGAGCGCTCAGGCCCAGACCGGAAGGTACCAGTGCTCCTGGCCAGGAGTGAATTCCTGGGTCCCTGTGTGCCGCAGTTACTCCCTGTTTGGGGTGAGTGTTGCTGATTCCTTACCTGAGATACTTCCTTGGTTAGAGCTCCTAGTAGCCCCTCTTCATCTGGGTTTTGTGAGGTTGGGTGCAGAGCTGCTGCTGGTGGTCCGCTCAGTGCTCAGGACCTATCTTTAGCTTCATGAAACAGAATACATAGCAGCACTAAATGTCACTATCACTAACTAGATCTTTTGTGAATAAAAGAAACTTTACTTATTAAAATATCTAAATTGAGTTTTTAAAATTTTATCTATTATTATTACTAGCATTATCTAACACCAAAGTCTGTGGTTCTTGTGTTTGTAAAACTTGCAGCCTAATGGCTACACAGTAAAAGAATTCCCAGAATACTATGGAAGCATAAAAGGAGGAAGTAAACAACTTGATGTATGAAAATAGCAGGAGATTTCACAAGGAATGTGCATTTCAGATGGTTTTTGGAAGAAAACACGATTTCCCAAAGGAAACAGTGAGTTGCGTTGACAGCAGTGCATACTAAGTCTCCAAAATCTGAATGCTTCAAAGGAGGGTCTAGCTGAACAGCAGGAAGCACTGAAGCAGGGAAGCATATGGCAGTTTCAGGCACTGATGAGAAGAGAAAAAAAGCCAGAGTACTGTATGAATATATATGTCTGTGTGATCCCAGGTACCAACATATTTGGAAACGTCTGGAAGATTAGAATAGGATAACATGAAAAAGTCTCCTTTATGACATCAATCCAAGCAAATCCTTTTACAAGAAAACCCGGGCTCAAAAAATGAAGGCTGTAACCTCAGGTTGTACTGTCATTATGTCTGGATTCTCTGACCCACAACCTTGTACCCTTTCCATTAACATTCTCACTCCTCATCCCTTGGGGAAGATCCAACCAAGTGAGTGGTCTTGCCCTTACCCCTCCCGTTCACAGAGGTTGCTCTTCTGGGCAACCATCCACAGGCTGTGCTCTGCAGCTGTGGCCTATGAACACCTTCCAGGATGCAAAATCCCAGGGGCCAAGAGTCGGAGGGAAAGAGCAACCACCTGCATGTTCTGTTGTGTCTGATTAATTTCAAATGAATCTTCCAGGGTTTCAGATGTTCCTGGACAGCTCTGCAACATCCTGCAATTAGCCTAAATGGATGTGCTCCATGAAGGAAGATGAAATGAGGATGACTCTAATGGCAGAGGTGAAGAAGAATAAGTAAAACCATAGCCTGAACTCTGAGATCACCCCAGTACCAATGCCTTGTGTAACAGATGAGAAAACTGAGGTTCAAAACGGGGTCGTGGTTTGTCTTACGTCAGAGTGAGTCAGTAGCACAGACGGAGGAGCCTCCGGGCCTCAATTCCCAGCCCACTGCTCTTTCCACTATTCTAATCAAGCATCTAGACCAGTTGGAAGAAGAATACTGAAGGCTACTGATGAAGGAAAGAGTGAGCCATTCCAAGGCTGGGAAGCTCAACATCCAGCCAAAATGTTACAGACAAGGGCCAGTCACATGCTTTCTGTTTATAGTCTTTCCACTGGCTGTGTGTGTCTGGGAACAACAGGCAGTGGAAAAATTAACTTGAGCCTATGCCTGGCCTACTTTGTAAAAGAAGGAGAAAGTCACCTTTCTGATCTGATTTTAGGGGTGTTTATGACATTTCTCCTGCCCCAATAATCTTCTCCATTGGCCTGTTTTTTCAGGTAAGCTTTGCCTTTCCTGAAGACTGCCTTTAGGGAGACTATATAAAGAAAACACTGATGTTGTTTGTAGCCATTTAAAGATTGTGAACTAAATGCATTTAAATTTCCATGGGTTCTGCCAGGCTACCTTAAGGAGAAAGCGGGATGTAAAGAGAATAAATGCAAATAAATAAAATTTTAAAGTGATGAGGAAAGTAACAACTTATATAAACCAGGGACCTGAACAATAGATCCTAGAGTACTTGCATCATCTTAGAACTCCCCTACCAATCTAAAGAAAGCACTCCTGTTTGGAATGCTAATTATAGTGAGAATATTACCCAGAGATCTGGATATTACCTACATTACCTATATATCTATATTACCTATAGATCCAGGATGTCTTTTACTGTAAATTACAGGCATCTCTATAATGGATGCAAGCTAGTCTTAATCACTGTGATCCTGATGTCTTCCAGGCTCCCTGGTACTCATCAAACCAGGGATCATCTCTTTACCCACTTATGTATCTGGTTCCACAGTGATCACTACTGACCCTCATCCGTGAGGTCAGTCTAGTAGTGGTAGTTTACAGGGCTCTTTTCTTTCCTATACTTTGCAAAGCAGGTAATGGGGTTTGGCCATCCCAAGTGCCTTGTTTTACAGACTACAATGCAGAATAAATGACTGGAACCCAAGTGTTCTTTCTATGACTAAATTCTTTCATCTTCCTCTTCTAATATTCTATTGTCCAAAGTACTCTTGAGAGGCATAAACTCATTGCTACCACTGATTGATAGAAAGAGAATATCTACAATGTGGTAAGCATCTGCTTCTTTTTCTACTTCCCTTGTGGTACTAGACTATGCTACCTTGGTAGATTGGATGCTCTGAGAGGTTACCTGTACAATCCAATTTCCAAAAGATATGTAAGAATGAAAGAAAGTCAGAGTAACCTAACCCTGGGCTAAGCATTTTTGGGTGCATAATCATAGTCTGTCTCATATACAAGCTTGGGCTCTGTGCACTATGCTTACCTCTACTTTACCTGATAACATCAAGGATCAAACCTGCCCAGGTTCACAGAAAAAGAACATGACAGGCAATGTCCTTATGCTTACCCACTGGACTCAGTGCTCTCTTTAGAGCCCATACAATTAGCCTCGTAAAGAGACACTTCTAGGAACTTCAGTCTATTATTCACCACCTTCACAATTTGGCCTCATTTTTACTGTCTCACCTTGGTGTTATTCATAGAACTGCTGCAAGGCTTCATTTTTTCCCTGAAAGTAAAGAAGTTACAAAAAAAATCTTAAATCCACTGGATAAACCATTTTTATTGTAGAAGATGTATTCTATACATTTGAAAGTAAAAGTCAGTAGGAATGAGAGAGAGAGAGAGAGAGAGAGAGAGAGAGAGAGAGAGAGAGACCAATGAACTAATGAACTATAATATATAATGGACCCAAAAAATTAACTAAAAAAATCTACTACTAAGAGAATGGTAGATTGATTACCTTACATCCACTTAGTGGAATATAGTTCATTAATTAAATGTACAGTAATTAAACTTAAGAACCACTTGGGAGCTATTCAAGGTAAAAATAAATTGTACAAGTATGTGTGATTTATCTCGAAAACCAAAATGAGTACTATATCTTTATATATGTGTACACATAGAAATATAGGAAAATAAATACATAAAACTAATAATATTTATTAGCTTTGAGAAATATCATTTGAGGAGGTAAAGGTGGAACTATATTTTATTACATATATTTACTTTTTAAAATTACTGTGTATAAGAAAGAGAGGGAGAGAGAGAGAGGACAATTTGCAGAAGACAGTTTTCAGTTCACCATGTAGAATAGAGCTCAGGGACTGACTTTGAACTTGAGTCTTCAGGCTTTTGCCAGCTGAGCCATCTCACAAGCCCTGCAACTGCTTAATTTTTGTTACAACAACCTACATTGGTTTTTGAAGTTGAAGATATTAGCCTATCAAAAGTGAAGTAAAAATACTTAAAGAAATTTTTCATTCTTCAAATACTTACTACATTCTACAAATCCAATATTCCAAGGTTTTATAGGAAATAACATACAGCATTTCTCCACTCCCAGAATCATTCAGTGTATGTACAGGAGAGAAGAAAAAAAAACCTTTTTCCCCACTGATTAGAAAGTAGTTCCCCACAGTAGAAGCTGGGTTCTTTGGAAAATATGTTGTGGAATTGAGGCCAAAAGCCAGGACTGATGGTAGAGATCAGATGACAAGAGTTTGTTAATCACACAAGGTGTGTATAACTTGAAACATGAAGAAAGAACCTAGGTACTTATGGGTCTCCTAAACCCATTCTAAAAGTGTTCATCCAAAAAGAAGTACAAATACTTCAGCAGTAGCTGCCATATTTTCCCCAAGATTGCTATTTGAAAGGACAACATTCAATCACTTCATTGCAGTTCTAGTTCATTGATTAAAAAACAAAACAAAAACAAAAAAACTACTCTTGTCTTTTGATCTATATTTTAAGCACAAAAAAGAGCAAAGAGCCTAATCAGATAGTCAGACAAGGTCTTCAAAGTGCAATATAATCTAACCCTGTATAATTTATATTGTCATTCAACCTTTGAGGGAATCACTGCAAGTTTTTCAGGTGACTTTTACATTTCCTGTAAAAGCAGAGGTAGCCTCTGCTGTCATTGCTATGTCAGTGCACTGAACCCACACAGCAAAACTTGACCTCATATAGAAAGACCAATAGATACTATGATTTCTGCCTCCTGGTACCACCATTAAAATAGACTACTGGTTCCTTAGTGCGTATTTCCTATGAGCCAGGCATCATGAGAAGTGACAAAGGATCTGAGTCACCAAAACGTTAAATAATTTTCCTAAGGTCACATACACTGTTAGCATGTTTTGGAGATAGATATTGACACCAGTCTCATTCTACTGCCCTTTGCTCTTAACTTCTCTATTATTTTTCCATAAGATTTCCCTGCCTTCATCTCAGCCCCATTCCTGCATAGATCATACATGCATTAGGTCTACCAAACTTACTGGGCAGATATTATATCTAAATACTGTGTTCAGGATATAAACCAAAATAAAATGCCATTTCATTACTAAGAGAAATATACTCTGTTATATTATATATGTAAGCAACCATAGGCAGGTACATATTTTTTTATTAATCATTTCATTCATTTACATCTCAAATGATATCCCACTTCCTGGTTACCCCTCCACAAACCCCCCATCCCACATCTACGTTCTCCCCCTTTCCCTTTGCCTCTCTGAGGGTGCTTCCCCTCCCACCCACTCCCACCTCAGTCTTACCACCCTGGCATTGCCCTACACTGGGGAATCAAGCCTCCACAGAACCAAGGTCCTCCCCTCCCATTGATGTCCAACAAGGCCATCCTCTACTATGTATGAAGCTAGAGCAATGGGTCCCTCTCTGTACACTCCTTAGTTGATGGTCTAGTCTCTGAGAGAACTTGGTGGTCTGGCCAGCTGATGTTGTTCTTCCTATAGGGTCGCAATCCCCTTCCACCCATTTTATACATAGAACTAGAATTGTTTGAGAGCACATACAAAAAGCAATTAGCCCTGTTTTTCAGGGAAAAGATAGTTTTAGGATCAGGGAAAGCTTAGTTGGAAAAAAAGCTATCTCAACATGCCTAAAGATCAGATCACAAACTGTGACTTTGTTTTTTATTACTTTTTCTAGGACCTGGAAAAATATAAGGCCTAAGAAAGCCTCTACAAGAGGAAAGGATAAGGAAAGCCACATGAAAAACCAGTCTTCCTTTAACACAAAAGATGAACAACCTTTAAGTTTACAAGACTACTAGAATGTGATCACTTGTTAGATCCTTTCCCTGATGTAATTTAAAACAAAAGCCAGTAGAAGATATCCACAACCATAACAGCATAGAAGCTTCTTGAATGCCAAGGGAACTGTGGGTCAGCTTTTTGTTATTAGCACAGAATTAATTCTACCATGCAAGTCGTTACACTAGGATATGTTCATACACGTATATGAAATATTCTTATCATATTTAGCACTACCCATCACTCATCTTTAACACTATTCTAATCTATCACCTTATTTCTTACTAGTTTCCATTTCATTTTTTTCTTTTATTAGGTTCTATTTATGAAAATGTATGGGATACATCTGATCTATGGGAAAAGTTCTCTTTCAAAAAGATCACCATCTTAATTGAAATTCATGGGGAGAACTAAATATATCTCAGAATTTATGTTCCTTTAAATCTAAATTTATATTACCATTTTCTTAAGAGAGGAAGATTTTGAAGTTATAATTGATATTATTGTGCTTGGGTTCTTTTTTTTTTTTTTCTTTTATGAAATAAACAGATCCTGAGTCAAGTTAATGTAGCATCTCCGAGTTTCATAATACAAGATGATCAGGAAGACAGCTGACAAGACACAAATGTTCACTTAAGCCAAAACAATCCTGGTGTTTACTGTAGGTCTAAGCAGCAAAAGGGATAAGTTTCATTCCAGAGGTTAATGAGTGTTGCTGAGGAGGCCAAGATTATGCATGTGGGCTCATTCTGACTTGCCAGGTGTTGTGAGTGCTGTTATGAAGAAAGCAATCCTGTATGAGGACAGTAATGGAAAACTCTCCATTGCTGAAAAGTAATAAAAAACTAAAATTTAAATTAAAAAAAAAAAAAAGCTCCGTCCCACCACCAGTCCTCTCGCAGCACTCTTTCTACAGAATGGCACCATCTTCAGCAAACCAAGAATAAGCACTGACTTGGAATCTGAGTCATGTGGAGAACTTTTACTTTACCCATGATGTCAGGGGCTCTGCTGCCAGGGAATTATTAACTTGACTGGATTTACCATCAGATTCCTGCAAGGTTTGGTCTGTTGTCCTCAAAAGAGAATGCAGGAAATGGTCAGTTATCTGCTGCCTTATAAGAAAGCAGCCTCAAATTTTGTGATTTGTAACACTTATTTTATTTGACTCATTATTCTGTGCCCAGTCAAATGGCTCTTAAGGCCAGTGGTGAGATGCCCTTCGATGGTTGCCTCTTAACTAAAATGTATTCAGTTGATATGATACAGGCACCCCAGACATTCACTATTTATGTAGCGCATATTAAGGCCTCAAAGTCAACTGATGTACTAATGGCCTGCATTTGTTGATGCTTACTGAAAGGGGTGAAGGCGGTGTGTGAAAGGAGCTACTTAGTGCATGACACTAAAGGAAGCACTAACTCTCAGCTCATAAAATAGCTGGCTATGGACTCATATAATGCCAGGAGTGCATGATTTGTTCAATTTTGTCCTCACGTGATTCATCCTAGTCTTGGACTGTTTCTCCTGTCCTAAGGTAAGTGGTTCCTCACTTTTCTCACTTTAAAGAAACTATATTTTTCTCAAAACGTCACTTTTCCCCTCTTGCCAAGAAATTATACCTCTAAACACTCTATTTGTTTCATAGGTCATAGAAAGACTATTTTCTTGCAATAAATTTTAATATCCTGATTTAATTTCCTTTGTTTTTCTCTACAGGAACTGGTATTAGTTGACAATTACAACTATATACAATTATACAACTATAGAAATTAGCACTTTTATAGTGCCGATATAAATTAATACTGAAAGGACCGTCATAGATGAATTAAAGATGGAATTTCTCCCATGTCTGAAGTGATTAAAGCTATTTGAGGGTTCCTTTGCATTCACATCCCCCCCTTAAAGTAGTGACTATGGAGTGAGGCACTGTATAAACAAAACGTACTTTGAAAAATATTAAATTGGGAGGAATTAATCGGGTAAGGGAAAACTCTTGGTATTAACTAGTTAAATATATTAATATATTCACTTTACTTATTTAAAATTGTCGGAAAAATGTAGAATTTTATACTCAAGTTTGATATCAACTTTTATATTGTTGACAACTATTTCTCTAAGTTTTTACAGATACTTGGTTTTAAAATGGAAAGGTGGACATGGTAGTGCATGTATGTACTTCCCGCACTGGGAAAGTAGACATAGGAGAATCTGGAACTCAAGGCATTCTTAGTTACACAGTGGACATGGGTCCTCCAGTGCTACACCAGGCCCTGTCTTGAATTTGAAATAAAAGAAAGGAAGGAAGGAAGGAAGGAAGGAAGGAAGGAGAAAAGAAAGAAGACATCATCTCAATAGTGTATTCAAAAAGTATAAAATATTAAAAATGTAAAATCTGACGCTTCTGGGTTATTGTCTCTTTAGTTCTACTGCAATGTGTGTTATGCTACCATGGTAAACTTGTAAGTGGTTATTTGTTAGACCATCTAAGACATCCTCATTCACAATCATGGTGCTGTGATGATTGTCAGCTGTGGCAAGAGGGGTGGCTAGCCCAAATGGTTCTGTTTATTCAACAGACTAGCAAATTTCACAAGACATCTATAGACAGTGAAATAGTAAATGCCTCAGTGAACTAACTACATGTACCATAGTCCCAATGGGTCAAAGAAAGTCAAATAGCTAAAACCATAGGTCATGTGGTAAGTGTCTGTACAAGCACATGGGTCAGAACTGGTGAACAAATGGTGGTCATCTCTCTATTTCAATTCACCACAAGACACTAAGGCTAACTACAAAAATAATAAAAACAGTCATGGTGAATGCTTGAACTGAATAAATTTTAGTCAAAGAGACTAGGAGTTTCTCCAGATTGCATCAGCTACTTATTAAGGAACTTAACCACTAAAGAAATAAAATTGTATTAATATCATATATGCAGTTATCAATTTCACACATGGGTTTCCAAAGGACATTTCTCAGATGTGACTTGTTGACTAAGCCTCTACCTGGTGAGAACCCTACAAAAGACATTTCTAGCACTCCTAGATGGTATAGTGATAATACAGAAGGGTTGAGGAATTTTACCCACAGCAACTTCTCTAAATGATGTTGAGAAACCTTACTTTAGAGGGGAAAAAATACAACATTAATTTTTAGCCCTGAATATACAAAAGAAAGAATTTGGCCATCAAATGTAAATTCTAGTTGTGTAAACTGTGGAAACTCAGGTCTCTCCAAATTTGTATCCAGTTACATAAATGAAGAACAGTTACCATTTCTTCTAATTTCATCCCCAGGAGATTTTTGAAATAGCTGGACATTCTCTACTAGTTTTAACCTGACCTCTTTACCTAAGCCATTCCTATATCCTTGTGCAGTTTGGTATCTGATGCAACCAGTCATGCTGTCCAAATTGTGTCCCTCTGCAACTCTATGGTCTATTTTCATGTGAAGGAAAGATGTTTTAAGCCCTTTCTGGGAACTCCAGGGATCATGTTTCTTTGCTATTTGAAGTTTTCACTGAAATGCTGACAACACTGATGTATACAAACAGGAAGACAAAGGAACAGTTGGACAACTATATAATCTGTCATGTTATATTATGGGCAAGCTTATCCCCCAAATAAACCACTTGGGGCAATTGTCAAAGGGATGGGGGTTCTTTCAGAAAAAGTGTCAGCAGTCTTGGTCACTCATTTTTCCCTGGAAATCATTCCAAAGACAATCTAAGAGGCTTCTTTCCATATACTGGAACCACACAGCACATTATTCACCAACGAGATGAGCTGCCTGCATTGTATCCATTGACAGTTATTCCCCAGACAGATCATCAAAATGCAGCTGTTGGGATAATCATGGGAAATGTATTCACACACATGTAAGATGGTCATCTTCAGACGAAATGCCTTGCCACTGAGGCAGAGCTTATTTGTGAGTAAGCACTGGTGCTTATTTGAAAAAACCTCCCCAACTGTTGGCTTGACAAATAGTCTCAAGCATAATGGGAATAGAAGAAGGAAAACTAGCCCAAACATGATACCATGCAGAGCTTCCTTAAGAGATGAAGCAGTTCTGCCAATGGCCAATCTATTCTCTAAAACAGTAAATGTTTCCTTGTCATTATTAGGAGCAATTCTTCCCTTTTCCCCAATTTTGATGTAAATGAAAAAGATAAATAGGCCTTGTTAAAACCTAAGGCATTTAGGTCTAGCATGCAGTTTCCAAACTGTTTCTATGTCCTGTCTATTATCCTTAACAGCATTGCTCATTATGGGGGTTGGGGACTAGGGGAAAACATTCATTTAAATGTGCTCTTTGGACACTCACATTTAATAGGCATTAGTAAAGTAGTTGATCCATTTTTTTCAAATGTAACTGATTCTGGTTGTTTTGGCCAGTTATGAAGTGAAATAGCTCCACTCATATATTAAACCCCATTAGGATTATGGTCTTCGTTCTACTTCTTTTGTGAAGAAGATCATTGGCTGAT
This sequence comes from Arvicanthis niloticus, assembly GCF_011762505.2. Classification (NCBI taxonomy): domain Eukaryota; kingdom Metazoa; phylum Chordata; class Mammalia; order Rodentia; family Muridae; genus Arvicanthis; species Arvicanthis niloticus. The sequence goes on along the minus strand of NC_047679.1, from coordinate 89,224,521 downwards.
GTTCTGGTTATATTTTTGTCAAATTGTCATAAACTAGAGTCATTTGGGAAGAAGGAACATCATTTAAGGAACTTCCTCCATCAGACTGTCCTGTGGGGCATTTTTGAGGAATGATTGATGTGGGAGGGCCAATCCTGTGCATGGTCCTGGATTGTTAAAAAAAAAAAAAAAAAAAAAAAAAAAAAAAAAAAAAAAGTAAACTGAGCAAGCCATGGAAAACAAGCCAGCAGACAGTTTTCCTCTATGGTCTCTGTTTCAGTTACTGTGTCCAGGTTTCAGATTTCAGTTCCTGCCTTGGCTTCCCATGGTAATGGACTCTACGTTATAAGATAAATAAGCCCTTTCTTCTTCAGGTTGGTGTAGGTCAGTGTTTATCACAGTAATAGAGAAGTAAACTAGAACAGAAATTAGTAGCACCAGTTGCTTTGATGGACCTAACCATGTTTATTTGGAGAAGGATTGTGGAAGGGTTTGAAGCATTGGACAGTAAAAGTGAATAATTTTTCAATTGTGCTCCTTTTAAGTCCATAGGTGAGAACAACATTTGGAGGAAAAACTATGTGTATAGATCACTCCAAATAGGCAGTGTATGAAACTTCATACAGGACAAATATGAAGATACTTCTAGGTCTATGTGATCTGGTTGGAATGCAGACATGCTTTGGATTACAGTATGATTTGACTGGAATACAGGCACCTACTTAGTACATGCCTTTAATCCCTAACAGTGAAGGTAGGGTTAGTTTGTAGAAGAAAGTAGCTATGTTTGAAAGTGACATCTAATTGAGGGAGAGGCAAAATGATCAATCAGAGAATGATTTGACAGTAAGGGATAAAATATTCTCAAGAACAGACAGGAAGGAAAGTCCACTTTAGAGAAAGGCAGGGAAAAAAAGGGTGGTATGTTGTGTGGTAGATGGTGTGTGGGTGTGTGTGGGGTGTGTGTGTGTGGTGTGTCAATTTTACTGGGACAGTTTTACAGAGACAGGTTACAAAGAGAACAAGGTACTTACAGGTGAAAACAAAGCAAGCCAGAGAATGAGAAGGAGCCAGACAATTAGAACATATTGCTAAAGTTATTATGAGGCAAGGCAGAGCAATTCAGTCAGAAGCCAAGAGAGGAACAATTGAATCAGTCAGCTTTGAAGATTAAATTGTATGGAAGCTAGATATTTCCAGGCCTAGGAATAGTTAGAACAAAAAAGGAAATGTTCTGGGCTCAGCCCAAGCCATGTATTCATAAATTGTGAGTATGGCTCTCATCTTATTACTTCATATGAGGAAATAAAAGCAACATTTACAGGAGATGATGTAATTATATTAAAATTTTAAGACATTTAAAAAAATCAATGGGAAATTTCAACAATGCAATCCAAGCAGAATGACAAAGGGCCCAAATCATTCATGGTTGAAGGTATGGATCTTTCATCAGGAAAAGAAAAATCTACTGAGGTACTTAGTATGGTCTGAGAAAATTCAGACTAGATCATAGAGGAGGGTAGTTAAAACCACTAAGACCATGTCACTGGTTGCTGAAATTAAGATGACAATTGACATGAGTGTTTTCATCCTGTTTTGTTAAGAACATGTTTTCGCATACATAACTATATAGTGGGCCTATACATACATTGTCTTCCCTCTATTTCTTTATCATATAATGTAATATCAACAAAGATAGGGCAGTAGTTAATTGATGTAAATCTATATTATGTTTAAGTAATGAGACACTAAAAAGAACAAGCGTTTCTCAAGAAACTTTGCCACCTATTATAAATATATAACACATTTTCAGTTGTACATGGTATAGTAACATCATTATAGTTGGAATTACAACCTGATTGTTGTTTTCAATTGAAAATTAAGCATAAAAAAGCAGATGTTATTGTGTGTCAAGTTGACGAAGGCTGGACTTGTGATGGCTAATCTTGATTGTCAACTTGTCTGGAATCAGCTGAAACCCCAGTGGCTGGCACTGTTATAAGAGAATTTCTTAATCAAATTATTCGAAACAGGATTATCTACCCTGTATGTGGGAGGTACCTTCTAGTCCATAGACAAAATGATAATGAAGAAAAAAACTTTGCTTTGACCTGCTTGTTTTCAAGTTTACCTACCTTGTTGCTGAAGTATTCCTTCATCAGTATTCAAATAGCTTCTTCACATTCTAACACAGACTAAAAACCACTAGCTCTCCAGAAATCCTTCAAGCCTTCAGAACTAGATTGTGACTACAAAGACATCTAGACTTGTGGACTAAACAATTACCAGATCTCAGCTTCTCTGGTATGAGGCAGCCAATGTTGGACTACACAGACTGCATTCTATAAGTCAATCTAATAAATTCACTTTTTAATATATGTGTATTCATCCTATCAAATCTGTCTCTTCAGAAAACCCTGAATAATATAGGTGATATCATACTGCAGGAGAGAAGGGAAGGCAGGGTTGGTATACCAGATGAATTTGAGCTGAGCATATTGCAACCCAGACATAGTCTCCTCCATTCACTCTGCTTGTATTATGGATTTCCGAAGTCCTCGACTTTCCATCCCTATATTTTCTTTGATTTTTTTCTAGTTTGAAATGCTTTCCTCTATTATTTTTATCTTCCATTATCACACTAACATGTTGAATATATATACATATATATATATATATATATATATATATATATATACATACATATATACATATATATATATATATATATATATATACATATATATATATTTCACTGTACCATGCTGTTTTTCTAAGTATTTTCTAGGTATTAACCTCCCTTCCTCAATCATATTCTAAGGTGTATGATAATTTTCTTATTAAACAGTTCTCTGTCTATACAAAAGTACAGTGCCAAAAGAGTGCCCTTTACATAAGAAATAGTGTTTGCTAATTATTTGTATCAGTAAGGGATATTGAAGACTCTACTATAGGTAGGTAGGCACTTGAAAGAAAATGACCTCAGAATTGTTTGGGGTCAAACATAAGGAAACAAATATATCACATTGCTCCCAAAATTGAAAAATTAAATTACAACACAATTAGTTAAGTTGATTGGTCATTCATGAATATGTGGCTACTTTAAGAAAAGATGATGTCATGCCTTTGTCTATATGCACACATGGTCATTTTGAATGATAATCACTTGAAGGATGGCATTATAGAGACCATTAATCTCTGCTTTTTAACTAGTGTTAATAAGATACAAAATTGCTGTGGTGAGACAACCAGAAGTACCAAGCAAGCCTAAGGAAATGTCACTTAATATGGCAACAGGAGAAGATCAAAAGAACTCTAAATTGGGGGATCAGGAAAGCAAAGTTCAAGTTTAGTCCACAGTCTAGGTAGAAAATTGATGGACTGTCATTGTACCTTTTTGAATCATTTCCTAATATAGTAAAAGATGATCTTTTCAGTATTAACTTTCTACTGAACATAAAATAGTAAGTTTCTTTATGGCAATTCATATATGCACATAATTAAATTCTCCTCATATTCACCTCATCGTTACCCTATCTTAATGCCCTCTTTGATGCCACTGCTCTTCTTCCATCCCAAGAATAATTTTTATGTCACATGTGTGAGTCTCCACTGGATATATGAACCCAAGCTGTGCCGAAACTCCAGCCAGTATTGAACTTAACTGTATCTTAGCCCCTCCCCTCTCAAAGATTAAAGCAGAACTAGGAGTATAGGGACAACCAAAGGGACCAGTGAGAGAAGAAAGAAGAAAAAGGGAGAGATGCATTAATGAGGCATGAATATAAGCAAAGAACAAGGCTATGCGCACACTCATCCCTATCCTTTTGAATGCTAAAAAAAGAAATTAAAGAGTTTCTTTGGAAATTTCTGCCTTAACATGTACAGACACTGTTAATTGTATGAGTTAGCTAAACTACTATTGAAAAGTTCATAATGTCACTTATTCATTTTACTAACTTTTATATGAGCATATAATATACTTTAGAAATTTTTCTAGCTGCTACTGAAACTGAAACCAAAGAATGGTTCTCACTTTTCATCCAAGGCCCTGTCTCCTGTCCCCACTCTTTCCTAGATGTCTTGGTTATGATGCTAGTGAAACTAACATTGTAGTGTGAGTTCTTTGGGTCTCTAAGTCAAAACTCCACAACTGAGGCCAGAATTAACCCATCCTAGCAGATAAAGACTCATACTAAAATTTTTACTCTGTTTCTCAGCCATTGACTACAGAGTGCAAAAACTAAGGAGAAAATTTAAAGGCAAGAGAAAAAGATAAGCAAAATAACACTAAGAATGTAAATAGAAGAGAACAAAAATAACCATGAAAATCATATTAGTCAACCACTAAAAGGTCAGATGAGTCAAAGTTTCCATAGACTATATGATCTTTCATTCCTTGGCCACAGTCAGTGTTCTTGGACCTCCAGCACTCTTATCCATTGTGGGGAAGCCTAGAGAAAGCCATTTGTGACCTAGAAGCCCCAAGTATAGAGATCAGAAAGGGAATTTTCTGCAGGAACTCAATGATCATTTTTCCAGTTATTCATTGGAACTTTTTAAATGGTGGATAGATGTCCTTATGATAGAATAAAACAACAACCAATTATTCAGAGATGAGTGGCATTTAAAAAATCAGATAGGGAATAAGTATCATGGAAACTTGTTAGCAAACACCAGGGTTCTAATCACTGTGTTGGGAACTTATGACAAGAATATGTTCTATGAAGAAATAAGTAAACAGGACTGAAGCTGCTTGTTATGAAAAAATTAAAATAAGGAAGCAAAGTAGCAAGACACCAAAAACTTGAACACAAAATCAGGACTCACCTGAAGTAAAATTAACCTAAGGCTTTTGTCAGAGTATCTAAGGAAACATTGATCCTTCCTGACCATAATTAGGGTTGGCTAGAGAAAGCAGAAGCCTGGAAGGAGTCAGACATTAAGTGTGGAAAAAAGACAGAAACTTAGAATCAAAGCATTTTATACTTCAGACATCAGCCTTCTGGTAGAAAACTAGTGGAATTAAGTGAAGGTCTTACTGAAAAACTGTTAAAAATTTCCAGAGCTTTGATCTTTTTTATCCAAGGGATAAAGTACCCAGATGCAAGCTGGGCGGTGGTGGTGCACACCTTTAATCCCAGCACTTGGGAGGCAGAGGCAGACAGATCTCTGGAAGTTTAAGTCCAAGCTGGTCTACAGAGCTACACAGAGAAACCCCTTCATGAAAAACCAAAAAAAAAAAAAAAATAGAAGGAGGAGGAGGGGGGAAGGAAGGAAGGAAGGAAGGAAGGAAGGAAGGAAGGAAGGAAGGAAGAAAGAAAGAAAGAAAGAAAGAAAGAAAGAAAGAAAGAAAGAAAGAACCCAGATGCTCATGTCAAACTATTTTATAACAGGGTTGAGGGAAAGGGTGAACAAGTTAAGGAATAACCTAAAATCTAGTGCCATCCAGTATAGAAGTCACAGGGAGATGGATAATCTATTTTGTCTAACTGGAGCTCATGACATTTCACTGGATTGTATGAGACTCTGTTCTACAGAGATGACCCTTTATGGTGTTAAATCCATCCATCCACCCATTGCAACATCTGAAAGAAAAGGAAAAACACAGAGTAGAGTATGATGACCACCTGAAACTGAAAACAGCCACTTGAAGCCCAGATGACTTTATGTTTGAGAAGTCAGATATTATTGGGGTCTCTGCAGACACCAGGGCTGGCAGAGTAACAGTAATGATTGGTGTGAGGCAAGAAGAAAATTCAGCTCAACATGACTCAGTAGCCTGTGTTGGTTCAAACTTCTAGAGTCTGACACCAGGACATTTATTTTAGGCATAATTCAGTACAGTACAATTTGGAAAAAAAAGTTTCCTGGTGTAACACAATCTCATATGCATAAGGAAGTATAATTACATTGAAACTCTTTCTAGAGTACATGTCACTTTTCCAGTGAAGATGGGTTTTAGAGATAGACTACATGTCTTTTTTATTGAAAATAATTTTTTATTGGATATTATATTTACATTTCAGATTTTATCCCCTTACCCCATTCCCCCCACCACCCAGGAACCCCCTATCCCATCCCCCCTTCTCCTGCTTCTATGAGGATGTGCCCCCACCTATCCCTTACTCCCACCTCTCCACCCTCGAATTCAACCCCCCCCACTTGGTGTTCAGCTTTCATGAGACCAAGGATCTCCTCTCCCACCTATGCCAGAGAAGGCCATCCTCCCCTAGATATACAGATAGAATCATGGGTTAGACTACATGTCTTATCTTCAGGATCTTGCAGAAGGATCTGGTGTGATCTTCGTCATATACAAATTGCAGAGGATATCCAGACTATTAGCCACCTCCAGTCTTCTTTGTGGGAGCTTAGGGAAGCTCCTGGTCATACAGATAGAACAATGGTCACCTAGACTATTATCCTGGTTGTGGGAGCCTAGAGAGGCCCTGGCAAAGCAGATAAGACAAGGATCACCCAGGTTATTAGCCTCCTCCATTCCCAGATTTCTGGGCAAAAACCAGGTTCTATATCTTTTCCCTTGAAAAGGCAATCCTTGTTTTCAACATTCCTGGTTTCTTTAATGCTATCTACAAGCATGAGCACCTTTATGCTCTCAACAAGAAATCATTACTTAATTTTTAAGTTTTCCAACTTGGCTTTATGGTTGATTTTAGCTTCATGTAGTCATCAACCTTCAGAATTCTAGGGCAAAGGTCAAAGAAACTTTCCTGTATATTTCCAGATAATAAACTTTTCAGGCATTATAGAAATACAATGTTTTTATCCCAACTACTCACTTTTTCACTACCATTATGTGAAAAATAGTCACAAACAATACACCAGACACATAGATGCAGCTATATTCAAATAAAACTTTATTTACAAGTACTCTATGTTTGATCAATGGACCACAGTTCACTGTCTGCTTTCCTTACTCTTGAACAACCCCAGGTGAACTATGTGATTATCACTAGAAGCAGCAGTTTAGATGAAGTCCTTAAGCTCAGCCTCTTCTTGGAAATAAAAACAAAGAGTCTTGGCTCTAAGAAGGCACAATAATGTTAATCAGTAGAAATCCTTCAGTGGAACCCTCTGATCAGTGTCTCTGAAGTTCCTTCTCAAATCGTAACACACAACTATACCTTCTGATTGTTCATTCTTAGAAAAATGTGGGTAACAAGACATGAAGAAGTAAGTAAACTTAAGGACTCTTTGAAGCAAAAAAGTCTGACTTCCCATTACTGAAACAACTTGGGCAAAAGAAAACCTGAGAGTGCAGAAGCCTAGAGGGAGATTTGAAAGCACTAATCATGATTGTAATAGCCAGTGAGTAACTAGCAATTATTAAAGGCCTAGACAATTGAACTTTGCTTAAGATGCTTTGGGTGTTCAAACATTACACCTTGTTCTTTGGGGTTCTGAGGGGTGAATAAGTATGCAGACCAACCCCAAACCACACTTAAAATGCAGACTGTATTTATGCTGGTGAAGCAACATGTACATATACTCTGAAATGGTCTGCTGGGACACTTTCTCAACTGTGACCTACAAATAACAACTGGATCTGAGACTTGCAGCCAAATTTTCTAGGATCCAACAATAGTTCCCCACAAGAATAAAACCTTCTGTTTCTCACTGTATCTTCTAATATTCTAGTAACAATGAGAGAGAGAGAGAGAGAGAGAGAGAGAGAGAGAGAGAGAGAGAGAGAGAGAGCTTAGAGGCTTATAGATTTGCAATCCTAGTGAGAAAGAAGTACAGTGGGGATAACAAGCCAAAGTTCAGTCTGCTCCAGGTCAAAATGATCTGATCTCGCTTCTTCTGAACTCTGTCCAGAAAGAGAAAGGCACACCCAGAAGGTCAGATCCAACTTAGTCACCACCATGGGATAAGCCAACTAAGTAACTTGGGGGAAGAGGGAAAGGGAGGTTTACAAAAACACACCCACAGCTTGTGCATCTACTCTGGAGCCAAAATGAATTTGCAGAAGAAACAACTCCTGGCTTTCCACGTAGTTCTCATTAGTTTTCTCTCTTTTGTTGTGTGAGATAACAGTCTCTTTAGTGAAGAGGAAGACTTTAAACAGATTCTAGACAGCTCATGAATCAGACATGTCTGAAAGTTGGTGACTCCAATTCATTAGTCCAGTTCCATGACCCCTCAGCAGCAGAGAATTAGGAATTATTTTCTCCTGGTTTATGGGTCATCTGGTTAAGCTAGGACAATGTAAACATGGAACCTTTTCAAATACCCTCAGCTCAGGTCTGTGACTTTAGATTTAGCTTAACTGTCAAGAGGTTTCATCTTGTTGGCACAGAGACACAGTATTTGTCTATGCTGTGAACCATGCTTTCCTCTATTACACGGCTTTTCCTTACACTAACCTCAGGGTTGCTACTTTGTACCTTCCGAGTTTTCAGTGCCGATCACATGGTATCCTTTCAATAAATACTTAATGGATCTAAGCAGGTATCCAGTCACAGTGCCTCCCCCTCTTTTGTCCTGCCTTCGTTTCCTCCTTTCTTTCTTCATTTCTTCCATTATATGAAGACCACGTCTACAAAACAGTTCAGTATTTTGATTAAATAGATGAGAAGTGATTTTGATCTATTCGCCTTGCTAGCTGAGAGCTGACCAATGCTTTCCAATTGCTGCAAAATACAACATGGTATCGATCAAGCATTATTTTTGAGAAACAAATGAGACTAACTTGTGGAAGGAGATATTTGGCATTTACAACAAAATGTCCTTCTGCACTGCAGTAGTATTTACCAATTCAAATGCATTAGTAGCTGATATTCAAGATTGGTGAGCACTTGGGTTTTAACCATTATCTACTCTGCATTTCTCTATGTAAATAAGGATAAGCCACTTAGCCCTTTGAGTCTGGAGTTCCATGAAGTGGAAACTTAGGGGTTCTTTGGAAAGTAGGTTGGATGGTGTTTTGCTGGGGCAAACATGTGAAGGAGTGTTTTCCTAAAGTGGACACAGGTGAAAGACTAAGACAGACTCATGAAGGGATGTTTTGCTGCAGCAGACACAGAGAAAAGATGTTCTGCTAAAGTAAGCACGTGAAAGAACACATGATGAAGGATTTATTGTTTTTTGTTTTTGTTTGTTTGTTTATTTTTTTCGAGACAGGGTTTCTCTGTGTACTCCTGGCTTTCCTGGAACTCACTTTGTAGACCAGGCTGGCCTCGAACTCAGAAATCCACCTGTCTCTGCCTCCCAAGTGCTGGGATTAAAGGCTTGTGCCACCACTGCCTGGCAAAGGATTCTTTGTTAACCACAAGCATGTATTGGTCTGCCTTACATTGCATAGTTGAGCTCCACTTGTAGGGACTCTATAAAAAGAAATGCACCCAAAAAAAAAAAAAAACCCCTTCTGGTGGTGTGCTGCACTTTCTTGCTGCTACTATTGAACTCAGGCTGTTTGACAGAGTGATGTCAACTGAGACAGAAGCACATGCTGAGGCAAGACATATGGAGGACACATGATGTTTGTAGTGTATAAATAGGACTCGATGGACAGTGAAGGAGGCCGAGCTAGACTTGCTTATGGAGCCAGCTGTGCAAAGTTTGTGGGCCTCACCTCTTTGCTAATCTTCTATTCACTGAGAGAGTCACAGCTGAAAAGTTCTCCCTGTATCCCTCCAGGTTCCTCCAGCTGAGTCAAGCTGAGGCTGAGGACTGGCTATCTCTGCTAGGTAGTGCCATTGCTGCTGATTCCTGTTTGCTATCCAGACTCTACTGAGCTGGACTGATGGTGTACCAGTGAAGTGTTTGTGAGTGGATCAAGTGGCTGCTGCTAACCTGTGAATTGAACTGCAGATTTCCAGACAACACAGACGGGAGTTGCTCCAAAGAACCTTTCTAAACAGTTCCACTTCCCCTGTATCCTTTCGTTTCTACTACCTCTGGTGGGTGGTGGGCTACAAGGGAAGTTAAAGAATTTAAGAACCATCATTCCAAATACGTTTTGAAAAAAATTCAAGTTACACTTCCTTTGTCATGATGTGGAATGGCGAGATAGTAATTGTCATTTTCTGTGGATCATTTGTTAAGAGGATGAACATTTCCTAACACATATATATTCCTCAAAAGAAACAATATGGCACAGGTAAAGACTAGAAGAAATAAAACTATGCTATTAAAAACTAGTTTCCCTCTATATATGTAATTCAATTGAGAACAGGAATATGAAAGATCAGGGAACCTGCATGGGTCTGACCTATCTCCTCTATGTATATGTTATGGAGGTATAGCTTGGTGTGTTCTTGTGGGACTCCCAACAGTGGGAGTGGGGATGTCTCTGACTCTTTTGCCTGTTTGTGGGACCATTTTCCTCCTACTGAGTTGCCGTGTCCTGCCTTGATGTGATGGTTTGTGCCTTATCTTATTGTAACTTAGTTATGCCGTGTTTGGTTTATATCCCTTGACATCCTGCTCTTTTCTGAAGGGAGGCAGAGGGGAGTGTATCTGAGGTACAGGGGATATGAGGGCCAGAGATGGTGGGGAGCAGGAAGGGAAAACTGAGGTTGGGATGGGATATATAAGAGAAGACTTTTTAAAAAGATCTTTTAGAACAAAATTCAGTTGTAATTAAAGTTGTGTTTTCTCAAAGTATTCTTTCTATAACTATCTTGATTTCTCCCAAAGGCTAATACAATCTGTCTGTAAAATGAGCAGGAACTGTCTGAACTTACTTAGAAATCAGTTGGTAAACTCCTGAGCGTTTATCTAGAAAAATAAAAAATAAAATAAAAATGCATATATCTCTCTCCATACACACACACACACACACACACACACACACACACACACACACACATATATATATATATATATATATATATATATATATATATATATAAAGAAAGTATTACTAAGTTGTGAATTTCTTCAAGGAAATAATAAAGGGAAGGGGAAAGGGCTGTAATTAAATAAAAGAAATATTGTTAATTACAATGTCTATGCTATTGAAAAGATTTTTGTTGTAAGTATATATTTTCTAATTTATTTAATTTTTGTAACAACATGAAGAGACAGGTGCCACTATTATCTCCCAGTTTACAAAGGAAAATGGGCCTTATATAGCAGTTCAGTACTTTCCCCAAGGCCATACTTTTGAAAGGTATAAAAGACAGAATTTTAAGCCCACTTCATGTTATTAGCCTCAGTGTTATATAACCTGTGTAGACTTTATTTAAATTTAAATGTCTTCATGCTTCTCAAACTATCATGTGTGTCATTATATGATGAGGTTATTAAAGTCAAAGTCCAAATACTATTTGTCTTCTTGGAACGTCAATTTTATTGAATCATGTAAGCTTAATATATAAAGCTAAAATAAATACTATGAGTCAGGAATTTAGGCCTCAAAACAATTATGTGAAGTCTGTAATTCCTACTTTACTGATGAAGGAACCAAAGCCAGTTGAAACTGAGTAACTTGCCTAAAGTGACTTCATTGATATGCAGGTGGGAAAGCTAACCTGGGGACTGCTATAACAGATGACTGGCTGTCTTAATTATTATGCATTATCTCTTTAAAGCACAACTTTATGATAGAATAATTTACATACATAATGAGATGCCAAATCTTTTAAGTTCAGACTCCATTTTAGAGAACCAGACTTAAGTTTGAACTCAGGTAAACTAACAGGCTGGTACCTAGTATTAGTTTCCAAGTTGCCCCCCAACAAAACCCAATCCTAGCTCCAGTCTGTAGGCTAATCCCCAACAAGACCACCATTTCCAGGTTACACCCTCAACAAGACCAGTGTCTCCAGGTAATTCCCCCAAAAAGCCTACACCCCCAGGTTACAAGCCCAGCCCCTGCCTAATGACCACCAATGCAGAGGGGAGCAGAAGACATGTTTATGATATGACTCCCAGCACCAGCCAATTATGTTAAAGGCCACAGTAACTCTCCAAATTGATACTTGCACGCGTACTCCCTGATTGCTGCTTACTATAAAACTTTGCCCCATAAGATATTCAGGGCTATATGACATTGGCCAAGGACAAGGAAGTGGGCTTCAGACAGGAAGCTGACATTAGGCTAAAAACAAAGAAGTAATTTCAGGCAAGAATCTAAATCTTAGACTAGAACAAAGAAGTAATTTCAGGCAGGAATCTAAATCTTAGGCTAGAACAAAAAAGTAGGCTTCAGGCATGAAAATGACTTTGGGCTAGGACAGGGAAGTTGGCTCAGATATTTTGGTCATCCTGATAAGCCCTTAGAAACAGTGATCAAGGGAGTGTTCATGGAATTTTGTTTATTGCCTTGCTTGTTCTTTGACTATATGTGATTATTGTCTTGCTTCTTCCTTGACTATTTTCATCTATTGTATTGCTAGACCCTAAACCCTAGAACTGACCTTAATACTTGCATGTAATTAAAATGGTATAAAAGCATAAAGGAGGAAGGGGGATGGGATAGGGGGTTTTAGGGAGGGGAAATGGAGAAATGGATATTTCATTTATTTACATTCTGAAATGTAAATAAATGAAATATCTAATATAAATAAATAAATAAATAAATAAAAATTTTAAAAAGATATTCAAGTCTCCCAGACTACCAAAACTGTCCTGAGTGACAGCAGTGCATGGGAGTGGAGAAGGGTAAGCTAGCCTAAACAGAATAAAGACCCTGCTGTGAGTTGCATCAGCTTGACTCCTGTTTGTGCTTTGGGGGATCACTAACATTTCACTGACACTACAATAACACACTTTTAAAACTATATCAAACTTCTATTCAAGCTACTTTAAGCTACAAGCTCAGATCCCACGAATGGATTAAAACTTCACTCTTTTTTTGTCCCTGTGACTACTGTGACAGAAAAGAAGTGAAAAGTCTGAGGAAACTGGGAGATCCAGTGGGGCTACTTCATCCTAACTATTGGTGACTGCCTTGTGGCCACTTGGTTCCAGTTGACAAATTAGTAGTGGCCTCAAAAAGAAACAGGTAGTGTATTCAAACTTGGAGACAGGTTCAATTCTCAGATGACTAATATTAAACTTGATGAGAGGCAGTGGATACATAACAGATAGATCAGCACAAGTAACAGAGCTTTTACCAGCCCAAGGTCCATGGAGACAAAAAAAAAAAAAAAAAAGAATGACTACTAAAAAGCAGAATTGAAGAGTGACATGGGAAAAGCTGCCTTGACAGCAGCAGTGACATTTGGTGACACAGCCACCCCAAGGAAATTTTATAGGGAAAATCCAAAAGAATTAACATCATGACCTTATCTTGCTTTTTCCCTCTGACCTCCTGTGGGAGTTCCCATTAGCCAAACTTAGCCAGATGCCAGAGAGCAAGGGAGCTGATTGATGTAATCTATACAGTTCAGATTATGAAGGGCAGAGAGCAGGGGGAAGGGCAGAGAGTGGATTTGGGAAAGACAAATAGAAGATATTGGCAAAGTTCCCCAGAGAGACATCTATGGCAACAGAGACCTCCAAGAATGTCTTATCACTGTTTTGGTCTATTGATACCCTATATATTCAAGGTTCCAAGAAATTAGTATATAACAGATAAAACTCGCAGTCTATACATACACCTATTGCTAGGTGCTCTGATAAATAAAATAACATTTAAACTCCCAGTTTCTAAACACACTAAAAGTATTTTATAGTTTAATATGTGTGCTCTTGGCTGTAAAGGAATTCTATGTGTCCCTTTTTAAAAAAGTAGGGAGGCTGGAAAAATGAAAGCATGAATCTTTGGGGGTCAGTTAGACATCTCTACTAAAGATATGCTTGAAGATTGATAAGAACTGAAGCTCATTATATTGATTATATCCTACCAACCATTTAACCAATGCTAAGCTGCTTTATGGCAGGTACTATGTGGAAGAGAAAGGAAATTATCAACCACACTGATAGCCTTTAAATTTTTAAAGTACTTTTAGAGACATATAAGTAAAAAAAAAAAAAGAAACCTAAAACTGAATCAATTAGTTGTTTCTCCAACTCCTAATGTTAGGTACTACAGACACATGAGTATATGAGTTCATTTAATCAGGTCACTTTTTCAACCAGATGTTTTTATGGACTCTACACAAACTCACAGAATTCTATTCTGACTAAAATTGATCCATCGATTTTGTTATGTTATTATTAGTTTATTTATTCAGAAACTATGGTTCAGTTAACTATGGTTAACTCTGGTATGTGAATTGTATCTCAGACTTGGGTTTCTTAAATCACTACAGCCTAGTTTACTTATTCTCAGTTCAGTATCCTAAAGGCATTCATTTAATCCCAAGAAACGATTAATATGGAGGATAATTTTATTAGCCCATGGGGAAAAAAAAAGAATTCTAATTGGTCACATGTAATTTTACCTTAAGTTTCTAGCCTTTAATTCAATTTCTACTGAGTTAGACCTTTTATTTTTTCAAATCTCTTTCATGTTTTAAAAGAGCACTTTGGTGGTCATATTCTTTAGGACTGAATTTTATTTTCAAAGGCCAGTGACACATAAGCTAGATTTGGTCTATGAAAGTGAGAAGCTATCCGGCAAACAATTAGCTAAAGGAACTCTGAAAAGGCTGGAATCCACAGATATAAGCAATCATCTGCATTCTTCCAGCGACAAGTCTAATATTTTGTTGAGAAGAAAACTTCTACTTCTAATGATGTGAATGTGATGTTTTTCTTCTTTCAATTAAGCAAAGGCTGTAATAAGGTCTCAAATTAATAATGCAATAACTACTGCCCAGCCTGCCAGTGAAGACATGACACAAAGTCTACGGAGGCTGCAGAGGAGCCTGGACAATTGAATCCCACAGTTACTTTAAAAACCTTAAAATTAGTCTGCCAAACATCCAGCCTTCCCCTCTACCTATGCTCCTAATGTGGAGCAAATAAGTACTATTAAATTGCATATCCTTGCTTTGGCTTGAATGTGTCTATCAAAGTTTATGTTTTGGAAACAATCCCCAACTGTAACAGTGTTGAGAGGTGGAATTTTTCAGAAGACTTGAGAAATCTGTCCACATAAGTCAATTAATACTCTTATGGCAGGAGTGAATTCTATTCACACGTAGATTTATCATAAAAGTAAGTCTGATTCTCCCTTGCTTGCAGTTGTAGTTTCTTGACCTTCCAGGATATGGCATGGGTTAACACAACACAAAGGCACTAAGTCGATGCACTCTGTTGAGTTTTTAGAAGTAAAATAAAAATCCTTTTCTTTATATATTACTCTGTCAGATGCCTCCTATGAGCAGTAGGCAGTATATCGATATTATAAATTACCCAGTCTGTGGTACAGTAGTCTGTGGAGGATTCATTCTTAGACCCCTCAGAGATCATCCAAAACCATGAATAGTACAGATGTTATATGTACTGTCACAGACAAACAGCTAACAAAAATAGAACAAATAGAGACCCCCACACCTTGGGATCCATCCCATATACAGACACCAAACCCTGACACTATTGCTGATGCCAAGAAGTGCTTGCAGACAGGAGCCTGGTATTGCTGCCCTGTGAGACGATTTGCCAGCACCTGACTAAGACAAATGCAAATACAGCCAACCATCAGACTGACCCCGGGACCCCACTGGAAGAGTTAGGGAAGGACTGAAGAAGCTGAAGAAAATTGAAACTCCATCGGAAGAAGAACAATATCAACTAACTGGACTCCTCAGAGCTCCCAGGAACTAAACCACCAACCAAAGAGTATACATGGGTGGATTCATGGCTCCCTAAATATATGTAACAGTGGATTGCCTTATCTGGCACCAGCAGAAGGGCAGGCACTTGGTGCTGTGGAGGCTTGTTGCCCCAGCAAATGGGGACGCTGGATGGGTGAAGCAGGAGTGGGTGGTGGGCCGGCGGGTGTGGTGTACCCTCTTAGAGGCAAAGAGGAGGAAAGACTGGGAAGGAGGATAACATTTGACATGTAAATAAAATAAATAGAACAAATATACCAATAGACTCTAATGAAAGTTGTAAAAATGTGCTTTCTCAAATCAACTGTATTTCACTCTTACATATAATATAAATTAAGCTATATGTATAGTTTAAATCAAGTTATGTCACTCGGACAAACAATACTTCCCCAAAGAGCAATAAAAACTAACAAAAGCCCAAGTATTGTACATAAAAGCCCACTTTTGAGTTGCTGGTCAGATGAGTCTCAGAGACTCACCAAAAAAATATAGGCTACTTCTGTTGCACATGGTTGCCTCTCCGAAGTTAAAGGTAAATCCTTACCGAAATAAGACACAGGGCTCAGAGGATTCAAGTTAGATCTGATCCAAAAGCCTCCTTCCTTGGGACTAGCTCTCACAGTACCAGAAAGTACAACCTTCTAGAATCTCCAGAAAATAGACTGGAGAAGTTAGATTATAACTATCAGAAGTCACAAGAAAATTATGCCTAAATACATTCAGTCTGATATCAAAGTGAAATGGAAATCTTTATATAGCAGGAAAGGAACAGTACAGAGCCCATCATGAAGGGATTCATTCAGTTTGAGGAGCTCCTCTTCCCAGTGAGAAGAATGAGAGACTCAGAAGATTAGATATCAATAACAGATATCTAAAAGAGTGAAAAAACGGGAGGGAGGGGAGTGAATAGAAGCAAATGTGCATGTGGCAGCAGTAGAGGGAAGAGAGATGCTGGGAAAACCCTCTCCTCTGCATTCCATCACAGTATCAGTGATAGGTCATTTGTAAATGACTAGAGGATTCTGGGAAGATGGTATATCAGAAACAGCATCTGTGAAACCACAAGTTTAGTAGAAAAACCCATACATAAAGAACTCACAAAAAGAGTCACAGAATGCAGAAATAAGACAAAACAGGATGTTTTGCTATAAGGAAGCCAGCTGGGATGGTAAATCCAGACACACTAAGCAATGTGTGTGGAGCAAAATCTAACCAGTAAATGACCTGAAGGACTCCAAACACATGGCACTGTTAGAGTAGTAAAGAGATAGTTTGTACTACTGAAAATCTGGACCATGGAAGACAAAGTTGGGCCACAGTAAATAACAGACCCACAATGAAAAATAACCAGGGAATCTTTTATTCACAGAAATAGTCCCAATACTCAAAATTCTTCTTCCCCACCATTGCCCAGAGGAACTAGCCATCAGATATAGCTGAACCTTGGAAATGATTTAAGACCTTGGGACAGACTGAACCCAGCCAGACTGGATGCACCTACAGAAGACAGTACTTGAGCATTCCACAGAAAGAGTTCCAGAGGAAGGATAAGGGAGTCTACAACTGAGAAATTTACAATAGCCATAATCTCCACTACCATTCTCCTTTCCTTCTACTTTCCTTTGGAATAAGGGAAGAGTGCAGTGCAAACATGTAACATGGTGCAGCTCCTGGATGAAAGCAACAGACCACAAGCTGTGCAGAATGTAGAAGTGTGGCAAGGGCGTCTGGAGAGAAGAGTCTCAACCACTCCCCATGCTGCCACAGGGGAGGGAGAGAAGCTATACCGACCACAGGAAGTCTGTAAACGAGCTTGGTGCAGTATGTATACTGGTAGTCAGAACTAAGGTAAAGACAGACTATAAACTCTCCCCCAGCCAGGATAAGACACTGACTTAGAAAATAGTTTGTCTCATGTTGTTGCTAATGTGTGCTTATATGTGTATACATATGTATGTATATATTTAATTGAAAATTTTAGACACATATACAATGTGTTTTGCTCAGTCCATCCTTCTGTGACTTCTATTTCAATTCCTCACCCAACCCCCTACTAATATCCCTTCCCAAATTCATGTTCTTAATTTAAAAAAAAAGCTCTAAATACACTCAGCATTGCCAGAATGCACATGAATGTAGGTCCATGCACAGAAACATGGGTAGACTATCAGGAGCCACACCCTTGAAGAAAACTGACTCTCCAGCAGCCATCAATTGTTAATACATCCTCAGCTAGGGTTGAGAATTCATGACTGCCTTTTGTCCCATGGTAGTATTTTGTGGTTTTTGATAATGAGAAGCTCTTATGTATGTTATCATAATCTCTTCTAGTTTATGTGTGCAACAGTCCTGTTTTATCACTAAAACACTGGTTTGTTGACTACAAACCAGTTATCCAATACCTCTTGAGTCTTAAAGTCTCTCTGTCCCTTTTTCTGCAATGATTCTTGAGCTTGAGAAGAAAGGCTATGATATAAAGGACCTATTTAGGGCTAAGCATTCTTCAGTTTCTTAGCCCATGGATGCTGATAAGATATGGATCTCTTTGTTAATCATCATCTACTGATAAAAGAAACATTTCTAATGAGGGTTAAGATATTCACTAATCTACAAGTATAATGATGCCATTAAGAGTCAG
This sequence comes from Arvicanthis niloticus, assembly GCF_011762505.2. NCBI lineage: Eukaryota > Metazoa > Chordata > Mammalia > Rodentia > Muridae > Arvicanthis > Arvicanthis niloticus. Next base: position 89,206,209 of record NC_047679.1, on the reverse strand, counting down.
TTTAATACTGCATATATTTAACAGAACAGTAGTAGTAGGTTTTCCCCTACAGCCTATAACCTATTTAGTCATAGGATCTTGGCCCAATAATGGTTTCAAGCATGACTTCTCTTTTATGGAGTGGATTTTAAATCAAATCAGAAAGTTGTTGTTTATTCCAATAAAATTTAAGCCACTATTGCACCTGGCACTTGTATATCCTAGCAATCCGGCCTTTATTGAGATACAGGGGTCCACAGCTGGGCAAGATTTATAATTACTTCTCTTCAGTAAGCACCAATTGGTAAAGCTTAAGTCAGTGCCAGACAGCTTGGGGTGCTTTGTTTTAGTGTTTAATTTTCTCGGTTCTTCACATAGTCTAGCTATTAGTACTTTGTCTGAGATGCAGCTGGTGAAGACACTTATGTGTTCTGTATTTTGAATTTGCAGAATGTTCAAAGTTTCTTTTATTGTATAGAAGCCTTTTCATTTCATATAATTCCATTTGTCAATTCTTGGGGCTATTTTTTATGTTGTTTGTATTATATTCTCAAAACACTAAAAATAAAAGCACCATATTTCCAAACTATTCCACTCTTGGACATGTATCAAGAAGATTCCATATGTTACCACAGAGATACTCACATAGGAATTTTATTTCTGCTCTATGGAATGGAATAGTATCAGCCTAGGCATCCATCAACAGATTAATGGATAAAGATGCTGGTGAGAATGTAGAGAAAGAGAAACAGTACTCCATTGCTGGTGAGATTGCAAATTGTAACAATCCCTTTGGAAATCAATCTGACAGTTTCTCAGAAAATTGGACATAGCATTACCTGTGGATCAAGCTATACCACTCCTGGACATATACCCAAAAGATGTTCCAACATATCACAAGGACACATGCTCCACTATGTTCATAGCAGCCTTATTTATAATAGCCAGAAGCTGGAAACAACACAGATGTCACTCAATAGAGGAATGGATACAGAAAATGTGGTATATTTACACAATGAAATATTACTCAGCTATTAAAAACAAGGACATCACGATTTTTTCAGGCAAGTGGATGGAGCTAGAAAATATGAGTGAGGTAACCTAAATGCAAAAGAACTTACATGGCGTGTACTCACTGATAAGTGGATATTAGCTAAAAATTTCAGAATTCTCAGGATACAACTCAGACCATATGAAATTTAACAAGAAGGAAGGCCCGAGTATGGATGTTTCAATCCCACTTAGAAGGGGGAAGTTAATAATCACAGGAGGCAAAGGGAGAGAGGGACCTGGGTGGGAGAGGGGAGGAGGACGAAAAGGGGGGGCAAGACCATGTATGGGAAGAAACAGAAGGGAAGTCCAGAGTGCCAGAAGAATGAATAAAAATAAGTAGTAGCAGTGGGGGGTGGGGACCTGGGGGAGTGTTACCACTAAAACATTCCAGATGCCAGGAATGGGAGATGATCCCTGGAGCCAATGGAGATGACAGCGGAAATACACAATAGCAGGGAGATAGAACTTGAAGAGACTAACTCTAGTAGATAGACATGGCCCCCAGTTGAGTGATGGGGCCAGCCACCCATCTCTAAATTTTTAACCCAAAATTGTTCCTGTCTAAAGGAAATGCAGGCAAAAAAAAAAAAAATGAAGCAGAGACTGAAGGTCATCCAGAGGCCACCCCACCTTGGGATCCATCCCAGCAGCAGACACCAAAGCCTACACTATTTCTGATGCCAAGATGTGCTTGCAGACAGGAGCCTGGCATGGCTGTTCTCTTAGAGATTCTACCAGCACTTGTCTAAGATGCAGATACTCACAGCCAACCATTGGACTGATCCCAGGGATAGGGGGATTCCAGGGGGGAAACCGGGAAAGAGGATAACATTTGAAATGTAAATAAAGAAAATATCTAATGAAAAAAAGAAAAGAAAAAATAGTTATAAAAATTGAAGTGATTGAACCACCTGCAAGATAATATGTAGAAAGACCCAACTCTGGTCTTGGGAGTCCTAGATTCTCTATGAAATGCAATCTCAGGAAACTCTGAGCAAGTGTTTATTATATTATTATACACTGAAACAATGTCAACAGAGTTCCTTCAGACTGTTTAGAAGAGACTTTGTATCCTAACTGCATAATATTTAGTAAGGCAGAAACTTGGTTGGATCCAGAGTATATAAGGGAACCTAGACAAAGGCTCCAGCCATGTGCCACACATGTGAAACGCCTGCCTAGAAGTAAACCCAACATTGGCAAAGTATCCCATGAATGACAGGGCCCATTATCAGTGGCTTCATTTTAGAAAATATTGTCCAAAATAGTCTTCTCTATGGGACTCCCCAAGAATCCACCAAAGATGTGACCAGCATTCTATTATGCAACTTACACCCACTTACAGTACTTATTTGTAATCTAACATGGGTCTCACAAAAGACTCACAAAGAGCATTTGTAACTGGACTCCTGAAGGGCTGCTCAGAGGTGTGACCAGCATTTGTGTCCTCAACTGACAAAACCACCATCTGTGACCTAACTCCCCAAGATCTCTGAGAGCCTGTCAAGGAACACGGAGTTAGTCAAACTACAACCATCAGTCAGTTGAGACTATATTCAGTCTGTATCCCCATAGAGCTCTCTTCCCTTCCAACTTGTTCCTCCTTTATTTAATGTCTAATGTTAAATCAGCAGAGCTCTCAACTGCTCTGTTCTTCTCTCTGCCTCCTCTTCCTCTCTTTCACCATCATTGTCTTTTTCTCATCAGTTCCTTTTTTTAAAAACTCCCCTTTTGGTAAGCTGTACCATAGAGACCCTGGTTTGTAGGGTCTCTGTTTCTCTGCCTCTTGGGACTAGGGACTTTGGGGGTTTTCTGTACACTTGGTTAGCCTTTTCTTTTCATTCCACCCTTATCCAAAACTGCCGCATCCACTCTTGTTCTTTGTTCTCCTTTATATTTACACTTTTACCTTTACATTTTCTGGACCCACCTGTCTTGTGCTGTTTTTTTTACCTTATTATTTGTACCTGTAATAAACCAATATTTTAATGCCCACTATACAATAAATTGTATTTTAAATTTGTAAGATTACTGCAGTTTAAGGAGTTATTTGATTATTAGTGTAGAGAGGGCATATATTTTTATTATTTTGTCAAATAATACTCTACTTTCACAGGATTAAACTTAGAACCTCAAATGCTAACATAACAGAGAAAAATAATATTTCATTGCTAAAAAATATTTAGTCCCTTTAGAACATTTAAAATACTTTCACTGAAAGAATAAGGGAAACATTTTGAAATGTAACTAGTTATCTGACCTAAGTGAACAATGCTCAAGGCAAAAAACACCCCCCCCCCCAAAAAAAAAAACATTTAAAAACAAAGGCAACATGCCTTTCCTAAAAATTACTAATTCAACAGTAATGTTCTCCTATGAAAGTGAATTAGATGGAGTTCCAGGCAAAAATTCAAAGGACATTTTTTAAAAGACACAAATGAACCTCAGAATAAATTATAAGAGAACAAAAATAAGTGAATGAATTAACTAAGAAAGTCAATTAAGAATATGGATAGTAGAATTCAATGAAGAGATAGAAACTTTTTTTTAATCTGACATACTGAAAAAAAATCCAGTGAGTCAGATAAAGACTCCATGGGAATCTCACCAGTAGAATGCATCAGAGGGAGGACAGGAAATCAAATACAGATGACAAGATAGACAAAAATGAACATTCTACCAGGAACCCCTAATGGCCATATTAGACTAGGGCATAGGTTGGCGATTTTTCACTATCCTTTCTGTCCTCCATTCCAATCTCCCCAGAATATAGCTAAACCTATGGTATGCATAAAGCAGTCCTAAATGAGGAGGTTACAACTACAAGTGCTTACAATTTAAAAGTAATCCTAGACCAGGGTTCGAGAGATAGTTTAGCTTTTGAAAAATTGCTGCTCTTTCAGAAGTCCTGGATTCAGTTCTTAGCACCAAAAGGGTGACTAACAACTATCTGTAATTCCAGTTCTAGGGGATCCAATACTTTCTGGCCTCCATGGCCACAGTACATGACACAATGCACAGATAGCAGGACATCTGTCTAATCACGGGGCCATCTTTCTAGCTCCTACCAAACACTTTCGACAAAGTCAGTATTGCCCTGAAAACAAAGCCAGATAAACATACAAGAAAAAGAAAATCATAAACCAATCTTGATGAACACAGATGCAAAAATTTTTTTAATAAAATGCTTGAAGACTGAATTCAAGAACACATCAAACAGATTTATTGATGACCATGACCAGCCTGACTTCTTTCTGGAGATCTTGTAGACCCTAATGTGCTACAATATTGACCTGGCCAGCAAGAAATGCCCACTGATGTAATAAGTAAGATACTTGTTCGGGGACATGCTAACCAACACCATCCTGATTATACCTGAGACCTGCTCTTTGGGTGGAAATATATATATAAATATATCCCTAGAGCGATCAAAAGCCCTAGAAAGGAATTTGCAACATGAATTTTGCTAAATGGTCATACAGTTAATCTAGCTGTGTATATTTATACCCATAGACTAAGGTTGTCCTCAGCCTTTATCAGAGAAGCTTCATTTTGCATGGGGTCATGGTAAATACAGAAATTCATAATAGGTCAAAGTGATGAGAATAAGTGACTGTTGCATCTTTGGCCTTTAATAGTTCATTGGTTACTTCAAGACCAAAGGAACATCACAGAAGTGGGCTAGAAAGACTATAAGAGCCAGAGAATAAGGAGTGTTATGAATGCTGTCTTTTGAACAAAACACATGCTCACTGCAATTACAAACACACTGCACAAGACCTTGATAAACACATTAGAGTGGGAGGGAAACTAGTTAGTAAGAGGAAGGAAGTCAGCAAGAATAGGAGGGAGTTCAGAGAGAGTAATGGGGTGAATACCATCATAGTACATTGCGTACATGTATAAAGCTATACAGAGTATAAAAATAAACTTTAAGGTAATAAAATATAAAATGAAGGCTGTCCAATATAAAAAACAAAGAAGATTCAGATAATCAGAAAAGTAACCTAGATGAAAAATAGCAAGGACATTTTAAATCTGAAAAGGCTACCAAAAATAGTTGCTATATTCTGAATTTTTTAGTAATGCAGTAACATTTTAAAATGTTATTAGTGTTGTTTGCCTTATTTCTATCACAATGGGTGTTTTTTACTTGTGTCTGTTTTGAATCTAGGAAATTCCATGACTGTTAATATTATACCTCATTATCTTTATTTTTTCTTCTTAAAAACGTCCATTAGATAAACTTTATAAGTTCTAAATCTACTTTTAATGTATCTTTAACAGTATCTCCTTAGCTCTTTGTCCTATATCGTTAACATAGTTGGTTTTCTGATTTTATTTTTTGCAAATTTATTGCAATAAAATATCTGTACAATAAAACACAGGCATTTGAAAGTATGCAAGTGTATATGATGTAACGATCACCCCAATTAAGACAGGATATTTCATGACACCAGAAAGGATCTTTATATCCCTTTGCTTTTCATCTCCCATATTCCTGTCTTAGTTATTGTATTGCTGTGAGAGACATCATGATAAAGGCAACTCTTATAAAAGGGAACATTTAACTGAGGGGCTACTTACAGATTCAGAAGGTTAGTCCACAATAATCATAGTGGAGAGCAGACAGGTATGGCTCTGGAGCAGTAGTTGAGAGCTTTATATCCTGATTTACAGGCAGCAAGAAGAGACACTGGGCCTTGTGTGGGCTTTTGACATTTCACAATCCACTCTCAGAAACACACATCTTCCAAGTACATGCCGCTTAATCCTTCCAAACAATTCATCAATTGGGGACTAAGCATGCAAATACATAACCATTCCAAGCGGAGCCTTCTCACTGAAAACATCACACTGCCTAAAGAAACTTCACTAATAGAACTAGAGAGACTGTCCAGTGTTCAAAAGCACTTGTCAGTCATTCAGAGGACTGAGGTTCAATTCCCAGCACCCACATGGTGGCCTTTTCTGACCTCTGCAGGAATATGGTATACATACACGCATTCAGGCAAAACACTCATATACGTGAAATAAAATAAAATTTAAAACTTAATAAATAAATAAATAAATAAAAGCCTAGAAATATTATTTATATATCTAGGTCACATGAAGCTGATCTAAAATATGATATGAAAAAACAAATAGTCATGGTATCTGCATTTTTCACTGCTGTTGAAAGTATCAGAAATGTATTCTTTTCTCTATCACTTATTTTTTATTCACTTTACATCCCAATCTCAGCCCCTCCTCTCTTCCCAGTCCCACCTTTACAAATTCCTCCTCCTATTGGGTCCATTCCTTCTCCTCAAAGAAGGGGAAGCCCCCCTTGAGTACCACACTACCCTGGGGTATCTAGTCCCAGGAGGCTGAGCACATCCTCTCCCACTGAGGCCCATCCAGGCAGTCCAGTTAGGGGAACACTTGCTCAGCTATGTCCAAAGTAGCTTTATTCATAACAGCCAGGAACTGAAATCAACCTAAATGTCCCTCAACCAAAGAACTGGTAAAGAAAAGGGGAACATATGTACAATGGACCACTACTCAGCTCTTAAAAACAAGGACATCATGGAATTTGCATGCAAGTGGGTGGAACTTAAGAAATTGATTCATTTCTTATTGCTCTGTAGAATGCCATTGTGTAGATATCATCATTTATTTACCACTGGTGTGTGTATAGATTGTTTCCAATTGCAGCTATTATGAATATAGCTCTATGAACATTTGCATGCACAACTCTGTGTGGATATATGCATTCATTTCTGTTGAGGAATTATTTCTCAATATAATTAATGAGTTATAAAATGGGTTTATACTAAGCTTCATTGGAAAAAAAAAAAACCCTACCAAACCACTTTAAAAGTGACCATACCATTTTAGCATCCTCTGGTACTTTCTGAGAATCCAGTTATTGTATCTCCTACTTTGCCCTTTTTATTCTCAATCACTTTCATTTTACAAAACTTACCAGCTGTTAAGTGATATGCTATGATTTAATTTGTTTTGTTGATGACACAGGGTTTTGCTATGTGGCTTAGGCTTAGCAGGAACTCATTACATAGCTCAGTCTGGCCTTGAACTCTCAAATTTTCAGCATCCTAAATACTGGCTTTACAGGCATGTGCCACCACATCCAGTTTTCGTTGTTTCAGTTTGCATACATCTGATGAGTTATGAATTTCAGTCATCTTTTCACATACTTTATAGCCACCTCACCATTGGTACATTTTATGAATACTTTCAGTTAACTACACATGTTTTCGAATTTGTGGTGTGTAATTACTATTGAATTTCAAGAGCTCTTTATACATAATACCAAAATAATTGAGAATAATGTTTCAAAGTATGGCATCCCACTGTTTTACATGTGCCACTTGAGAATCATGTATAGTGTGTGTGTGTGTGTGTGTGTGCGCGTGCGCGCACGTGCTAAAATGCACATACCCAAACAAACATGTATAGGTCAAAGAACAACCTGTGGAACTTGTTTCTATACTTCTATTCTGTGTTCTGGTTGTTCTGGGGGTCAATAGTTTTGATGTTGAGTGTCCTTATCTGATTAAACATTTCATCATCTCACAAGATGTATTTCATTTATATGTACATGGGTATGTGTGTATGACTATATGCATACATATTTGTGTAGGTGTTCCCCTGTGTGTGTAGACTCTCAAAGAGAGCATTGGATTCCTCTGATGTAGCTAAAGGTGTTATACGTGTGCTGAAATTCTAACTCCAGTCCTCATGATTGCACAAGAAATATTATTAGCAGTTTAGTTGTCCCTACATTCCTGAGTCAGACTTTCAAAATGTTTGATAAAGAACACTATGGTGGAGCTGGAGAGATGGCTCAGTGGTTAAAAGCACTGACTGCTCTTCCAAAGGTCCAAATCCCAGCAAACACGTAGTGGCTCAGAACCATCTGTAATGGGCTAGTGCCCCCTTCTGGGGTGCAGATGTATATGCTATAAGCTATATCCCATAATCTCAGGAAAATATTTCTCTAAAATATTTTCAGAATTTGTATGTTAGTTTTTATATTTGGGTCCTTGATCCACATGTTAGGTAGCTTTTTTCTTTGTTGTACATTGTGCTTCACAAAAATAACTTAAGGAAAAAACCATTTATTTTTAGCTTATGGTTTCCAAAGTTTCAGTTTTTATAGTTGTTGTCTCTGTTGATTTAGGGTCTGTGAGAAGACAGAACATTGTGTCAATAGGAACATAAGAGAATGGCTATTCACCTCCTGGTAGTCAAGACATAGAACATGTCTGTGCTCACACACTTCCTCCATCTTTTTTTAAATTTCAACTGGTCTCTTCAGTGTTTGAGATGATGCCAACCTTATTTACCAAGTGTCTTCCCCTCTTAGTTAATCTTCTCTGGAAACACCATGGTGTGCCTTACTAATCTCATAGGTGCTTCCCAACCCAATAAAGGTAACAATTAAGACTGACCATCACACTCCTCTTATATTTTGTATATGAAGTATAATCTATCTGTCTCTTCTCTCTCTTTCTCTCTCTCTCTCTCTCTCTCTCTCTCTCTCTCTCTCTCTCTCTCTCTCTCTCTGCATGTGTGTGCAAGCATACATGTTCTTAAATAATTTTCCTTTTTTTATAATGTAGGAGTGCTCTCATCTGCATTCCAAAAGATGGCATCAGATTGTGAGCCACCATGTGGTTACTGGGAATTGAATTTAGAACCTCTGGAAGAGCAGCCTCTTAACTGCTGAGCCATCTCTCCAGCTCCTTCTTAAATCATTTTTATCAGTTAATAGATTTCATCTTTTCTTGTGGTTTTAAATTCATGGGGAAACTGGATACAAAGTACAAGTTCTCATCCCCTCATCTTCACAGACATCATTGCTATCAGCAATGTCACATTTGGTAAAACTACATTAAAGCCATTGTTATCAACCATAATATAATTTAGATTAAGTTTAACTCTTGTATTTGTTGTACTTCATATTGATCTTGGTCAGTGTGTAAAGACAAGCGTCCATTATTAGAGCATTATATAAAATAATGTCAGTGAACTAAAGAGAATTTGGGAAAAGGGGGCACTGTAAATTTTAGATAGGGAGAGTGGTGGAGATCATGTAATAAATTTAATTTTAAAAGGAACTGTCAGAGCAGGAGTATATGCATTTACCTAGCATGTACAAAGTCCTAAATTTAATCCTCAGGATTAAACATAAAGAAACCAGCTATTCTCCAGCATCTAAGATCAGTATGTGCAATGAATTCAAATGTACAGACACATCCACGCATACTATAAACAGTCACAGATATTTGATCAGCTTCTTTTCACATTAGACACTCCTAATTTCAGTGGAGTAATTCTCCAGCTTTTATTGTCCAGTAGGCCCAAGCCAACTGAGATTCCAAGAATGTTGGGCTTGGGAAATAAGAGCAAAAGTGTCCCTTGAATGGTTCAAAAAAGTTCTCAACTGGGTGGGAAAAGGGCATCTTCCTGAAAGAAGGTTTTGTGTGAATTAGATGAGCCATATTTCTTTCCATCTGTGCACTCAATTGTGTATTTGATTTCTGATGTGTCCAACTTATGACTAAAAAGGCACTAGAGAAAATTAGAATCTGTTATTTCCTAAGCCTACTCCAGAGGAAAAGTCTTAGGTAAAGATACTTCAGCATCATCTTTTAAATAACTAGCCATTTCTGAAAAGTCCCAGCTACTTGCAATTTTGCTTGTAGTTCCTCCAGACTCTAAAAGCTCAAATTACAAGTATGGTTATAAAGCTTTTCTTGAGACCCAACTCGTAAGTATTTTATTTGGCTTTCCTTGCTTTTCCTAATTCACTTTGGTTGCTGAGTTTCAATGAATTTAAAAGTGTTTCTTTTTCTATCATACTACCAGGAAAATGGAGTAGCATTTGTTAAAAGCTATGTGAATGACAAAACTCAATGAGAAACACTTTTAAATACTATTATTGAAAGAAGACCTTATCTTTGAAACAGCCAAAAGTAACCAAAGGCAGAGATCTGAGTAAATTCCATTAGGTTGTATTTTTAAACCATTAAAACTCAGCTTATTTTTATGTGAGTCCCCCTCTCAGCTGAAATTCTTAATTAATGTTAAGTCATTAGTTAAATTAATGACTAACACAAGTCTTAGTTTTGCACAGGTTATCACAGAGTAAGTAACTCACTCATTTCCTCTTGAATATATACCTTCCAAAACTGCTTCGCCTACTCCACTTGCTCTATGGAGAAAACACAGCTATCGTTGGCAATGATTTCATGGTGCTTTCTTTTGATAGTAAGAAACTACTTGTTCTTTATGCTATTGAATAAAAAAATGAAAGGAAGAATGGAAACAAACTGAAGCCAAGGTTTTAGCTGTGTTAAGACTGTAAATATGGGTGAGTCCTGTGTATGAATGGAGAAACAGAAACTATTGTCACTAAGGTCAGAGAGAAGGCCAAACATTATACTAGCTAGGTCCTAAGAGTCAGGTATATAAATATATATCGCATATCAATACTCAGAAGTTGCACAGAGTTGAGGTGTCACTCAAAAACTAAAGACCTACTAGGTGCAAAATACTATTCTACATTTTTGAGATACAGTAATGAACAATCTCTTCCTCCTACTGCCTTGGAGTTTATATTGTAACTGCTACTTTGATGTTATTTCCTATCACATTATCTCCTAAATCCTTTGTCTTTGGCATTTCTTCATTCTCATTGCCACTATTCCATTTCCTTTACTTTTCGCTGGTCCAGACTGTAACAGGTCTTCATTATCTTCCCTCTATGCATGCTAATAGCCCTGGATGCTTTTCCTCCTAAATTCCAACAAATAAATATTTCTGAAAAACATATTTAAATTTGTTATTCATCTTCTACTCCAAACCTTTCAATGATTTCCAATTATTATGAATGGATCCTAAAACCAACAAATCATCATTATGGCTATTTTCAACATAGTCAAATGTACTTTTACAGCCTTGTCCTAGCCCACTGACCTATTCTGCTATCACATTTCAGCCACTCTATGCTTCCTCAACAAACTCCTTTACCTATCTTACTACTTTGGCTCAAATTCCATTCTTCTTACAATTTTACACATCTAATCCATTCCTATACCTTAAGGTTCAGTTGGCACTAAAGTAACTAACCCCAGATAATCTGTACACAGTTCCTCCTTCTCAACTATGTATTTCCTTCCTTCAAAGAGCAATTAGCCCAACCATTCTTACCTTTTTCAGATTCCTCCAAGATTTGGATCCTTATCCAGGATTTAGAACCTCCACGGCATGTAGACACATTTAGTAAGAATCTGGTTGAGGGTGAGGAGAAATGGCTCAGCAGTTAAGATCATTTGTTGTCTTCTAGAGGACTCAGGCTTTGTCTCCCAGAACCTACATAGTGGCAAACAATTGTCTATAATTCTAACAGCTTCTTCTGACCTCCATGTACACAGCACACATGCATGATGCACAGCCATGCATGCCAGCAAAGCACCCATATACATAAAATGAAAATAAATAAGTTTTAGTGATATAAAATAGAAATAATACAATAGCCAACCCTCAAGTATCTTCTCTTGTAGTACCTCAATTTTTTAGGATCTACCTCTCTCTCCTTCCTTGTTGGCCACATGTGGTATCATTGTACCAATATTTTTGTGTCCCCCTCCATATCCATAGATTTAAACATTATCCTTCAAGGTAACAAATTGTTTTAAGAGGTTAGGGCTTTGGGAGGTGATCATTCAGCAGGGAAGAGCTCTCAGAAAAGGGGTGTATGCCCTGTAAAACAACCATTAAGGCTTGAGAGATAGCTTAGTGTTTAAGGGCACTGGATGCTTTTCCAAAGGTCCTGAGTTCAATTCCCAGCAATCACATAGTTGCATCTATAAAGGGATCTGATGCCCTCTTCTGGTGTGTCTGAAGACAACATACTCATACACACTAAATAAAAGTTAAAAAAAAAAAAAAACCTAACTACTAACTCTTGCCACATGAGAATACAAAAATAAGATGCCATCCTAGAGAAAGTACATCTTGACCTTAGATTCCTCAGCCTCCAGAGCTGTTAGAAACACATTTATGTTATTTGTGTAAAAAAAAAATCACTCCAAGTCACTTTCATTGCAATATTCTAATTGTATTTTAAGACATGATTTCTTTGAGTTTTCTTATATTTTGAACAAAAGGCAAAATGGCAAAGATGGCCCTCATTTTATCTGCTAACTCAAATATGTTTCCTCCTCCTCTGGCTTCCTTGATTGGTTAGTTACTAAAGGCATTAAATACAAAGACTGACACTGGTCAATTCTGAATGAGGAAGGTAGCAGTAGTGTGGACATAAAGGTCACCCACAGCACCAAAACTTTCAGACTTCAGTATCGTCTCTTCACCAGTCTTACTTTGCCAGATATCCCAGGCTTCCCCAGACTTAGCATGTCTGGGGAAAAATCCACAGCATTATCTATTTACTTGTGTCAGCACTGGGTATGTGGCCCCATAAAAGTGATCCATGACTATTGCTCTGTGGATATATTAAATCTGACACCAATTATACCCTACCAACATTTCCAACTAATGGCAAAAAATATACATACAAATCCTGTAGAAACACAAACAATTGCAATTGTATGTGTGAATGTGTGTGTGAATGGGACTCTCTCTCTCTCTCTCTCTCTCTCTCTCTCTCTCTCTCTCTCTCTCTGTGTGTGTGTGTGTGTGTGTGTCTGTGTGTGTGTGTGTGAATAATAACTAGAAGTTATCACTTTAGTGATTATTTGTTAAGCTGAAGAAATTCCTTTTCAGAGAAATAGAAAAGTCTTCAGCAAATATATTTTGACATATGCCTTAATGACAGAAATATGTAGCAGTAAGAATTATTATATAGTGAACATTAATATATTTTTCTAGTTTAATGACAAATATTTGTGGGTGGGAAAGACATCAAAATATGTGCTTGAACTACAGAACATAAGTCCTAATTTGATTTCAAACCTTTAAATAAACTGTTTCTGAAACTCAGGTAAAAAAAAAAAAAAAAACATTGTTTGGAAATCAACACCTAATATTCTAATTACAGCCTAAAATCTAATGCTTTAAGTAAACTTTTGGAGACAAAAGCACATAACAGAAATAATGACACATTGTCAACTCCTCACTAAAGATTACATGATCCCAAATAAGTTCTATTGGTGTCCTGGGTTTCTGTAAATCTTTTATATAGTTATAATACTGCTAAAATGGTTGTTCAGAGTGTTTGTTGCTTTTTTTTAATTAATAGAGAAGAGGTAAGTGGCTGTGGGCATTGAATCTTTGACTCAAACAGCTTACTAATTCACCTAATGTCAAATTGTAGGTCATGCCTGCGTGCGTGTATGCTTGCGTGTGTGTGATGTCAGACTATCCTCTAATTACTGCATTTTACCAATAAAAAGGGGAAACAAAAGCACAAAAATATAACAAGCTTTGTCCTTTCTGAAGTATAAACATTTCACTGTCATTCTATTTAGATCTTTTCTTCCTCAGGGTTGCTTGTAAATTGTCTTTTACAGATTCTCCCAGCAGAATCTTGACTCCAGCATCCACAAAAGAATGGGTGGAAAACAATGACACTCTAGTAAAAACAGCATTCTGTTTCTGGTTTTTGTTCTTTGTTAGGTTCCAGCATGGTTCATCTCACCCACATTCTTTCCTCCACTCTTCCCACCCTTAAAATCTACAGTCTTCTTCAAGAATCCATTCATCTCTTCCTCATGATCTTTCTGGCCTCTGGCTTTTCTTCTTCATATTTCCCCACTCGTGTGATTTTTCAACTGTTACATTAGCAGAAACCTTTTTTCTAGAAAAAAAAAACTGTTTCTCCAACCCTACACCATAAATACCTGTGACACTAGTTTACCGTCACCTCAAAATCCAATTTATTCCATTCTGAATCTATATTCTCTTTAGTATCCTACAATTGAAATCCTAGAAGAATTATTTTTTAAAAAAATTCCTTATTTAAATTTTTGAGGTTATAATATAGTTACATCATTTCTCCACTCCTTTCTCTTCCCCCAAACCCTCACAGATACTTTTGCTTGTTCTCTTTCAATCCATATCCCCTTTATTTTTATTGCATTAATATCTGTAATATATAAGTATATATGTTATATATACACCTAAATATAATCTGTTCAGTCTTTTTTTAATTTAGTAATTATATTTATGTACAGAAAACCCAAGTGTACATTTTTTAACCCAGTTTAGTGGCGAGTTCTTTAGCCTTTGCCTTTTCCAGCTTGGCAACGCAAGCCACAGACTTAGAACCCAGGAAGTTGCCTCCCCAGTGGCGGCGGATCTCCTCATATCTGTCATTATAATTGGTCCTAATGGCTTCCACCAGCTTAGCCAGAACACCCTTGTCTTCCGAGTTAACCTGTGTGAAGGCAACAGTGGTGCATGTCTTCCTGTGGACCAGGAAGCCCCAGCCTGGCTTTTCCCTTGATGATGCAGTACGGCACCCCCATCTTTCGACACAGGGCAGGCAGGAAAACCACCAGCTCAATGGGGTCTATATCATGGGCAATCACCACCAGCTGAGCCTTCTTGTTCTCCATCAAGGTGGTGACTGTATTGACTCCTGCTCGGAGGACAGATGGTCTCTTAGTTGGGACGTCCCCTTTGCCAGCAGCTTTCTTCTCAGCACAGGCCAGTAGCCTTTGCTTCTTCTCTTGCTTTGTCTCTGGCCTGTACTTGTGGGCAAGCTTAAGCAGCTGAGTAGCTGTTTGCCTGTCCACGGCCTGGGTGAACTGGTTAATGGCAGGAGGTACTTTGAGCTGCTTATAGAGGATGGCTCTTTGCCGCTGCAGCCTGATGTACCGGGGCCATTTAACAAAATGTGTTAGATCTCTTTTAGGCTGAATGTCCTACCCAATGCCGAAGTTCTTGGGCCTTTTTCGAACAAAGGATTGACCACCTTTTTGGCCTCCTGTTTCTTGAGGACGGCAGAGGCCGGGGCCACCTTCTTCCCCTTGGCCTTCTTTCCTTTGGGCATCTTGCCCGGCTGGAGGAGAGAGCCTGTTCAGTCTTATAATGTTAATTGTATTATATTTTCAGGGTTGAAGATTTGATGTTGGATATCCAAGTGGTTTGCTCTTCCCTGGGGAAGACAACTTCTCCCATTCTCAGCATTCCTTAGTTACTTGTAGTTCTTTGGAGTTTAATTTGATATTGTGTCTCCCAGTAATATAAGAAGCTACACCCTTAAAGTCTCACCAACATGACAGCCTAAACATGAGCTGAACATGGATAATGACAATAGACATGCAAATGTGGACAGGGGAAAGCTCACAAGTCCTCAACCCTATAAAAAGAAGTTATCTTTTTAATTCTTCTTCATCTTGTGGTTATGGTCAACTTTCAAACCCTCTAGACTCAATTTTTTTCTAACAAACACATAATTTAGAGGACCTTTCCAATTCACCAACATCCCATTTAAACATTATTATAGCAAATGTTTCGTTTGGCTTCTTGTGTTAACACTGTCAGTTCCTTGAGTACTCCCAACTCCAGCACTTCAGAGTCTCAGAAGTCCAATTGGTCAATTCAGAGAGATCTCTGGACCTTAAACTAAAGATTTTGTCTTGTTACCCTCTCTGAGCTTAAGAGTAATGATGGGTCAGGTAACATGTTATGTTCTCTTAAATCCCATAGCTAAATGGTAATAGCCCAAAGGAAAATGCCACATCCACAGTATGATTTATAAGAGAGAATGATGCATATAAGTTAATATGCATAGTGAATGATGCATAATGAAAGTTAATATACTTTGTAAATGTAATGAAATAAGTGAAAGAATACCAAAACAAAGTGAAAACGAAAACAAAAAGAATACATACTATAACTAAGCTTAAAACACCAGCTTTGATCTTGTTCTCTATGCTTTATTTGTAGCTATTTTTAAAAGCAACTCAGTTTTGTTTACAAGCCTAAGTTAATTTTGAGTTGGTACCCTGTTTCTATTTTGCTGTGAGCCATAGGTCTGGATTTCACCACATCAAATCACCACTTAACAGGATTACTAAAAAATAAGCTCTATTCAAAATGCATGTCTACAGATCTTCTCGCTAGAAGGAATCTTTGAATTACAAGCTAGAGCTGATCTACACAGCAAGTCTATCCCCCAGCTACACTTTTTCTCTGAATATATAAGCTAGATATGAGAGATAGACCGTGAGTAGAGATCAGGCCTTCTGCTTCAACAGAATTTCCTCAAGCTCCGCAGAAGTACTGCTACCTAAGAATTTTACATTGTTGGTTTTGAAAAAGTGAAGTTAAAACAGCATTATCGGTAAGCAGTAAATATGTGAATCACGTTCACTAACATGAGGACCACAAATATTAAAATCTTTAAAAAGCTTGAGAATCATAGCATAATAATTCATGTACATAATCCAAACACTCTGGATGCTAGGTTGAGGTTATCAAGCTCCAAGCCAGTGAGATTCAGAAAGAGGAGGAGAAGGAGGAGGAGGAGGAGAAAGAAAAAGAAGGAAGAGGGAGGGGAGGGGGAGGGGGAGGAGGGAAGGAAAAGACATATGACATTTGAGGAGTAACTTGTATTACCATGTCTTTCTTTCTTTCTTTCTTTCTTAAGAATCAAAATCAAGAAATGTAGAGCAAAACTTTATTCAAGACCATTTAACAAATCTGTATTTTAGCGGAGTATTTTTAATTGTAATTACATATAGGGGTGATTTCTATAATCTCTTTGTTATTCCACTTGAACCCTTTAAAAATGTCCTCGTTCTTGCCCAGGAAAGATTTTTATAAATAAATCCAGCTTTTGTGGCATGAACATTTCATTTTTTTCTACACATTTTCTGGATTTAGGTTAGGTTTTGTTCTTGTTTTCTATGTTTGTGAGCTGCATTGTTCGTTATTTCTGCCCTTTTGGCTTATTTAATATAGGTACTTGAGCTTCAGATTTTATCTTGGAACATTTTAATGTGTCCCAGAGGCTTTGCTGTATTGTGTTTTAATTTTTATTTACCTTGATTTCTTCTCGATACATTCACCATTCAGTATTATATTATTTAATATCCGTGAGTTTGTATACTTACTAGAAATTATTTACCATCGCTTTTAAGCTTTATTGCGCTATGGTAAGATAGGATTCGAAGAGTTATTTCGATTTTTTTATTTATTGAGACTTGTTTTGTATTTCAGTATACTGTCTGGAAGAACTTTCTATGGTCTGCTGCATAGAATGTGTATCCTTGATGGGTGAAATACTCTGTATTCCATTAGATTCTATGTAATGTATCATTTAATTCCAATGTTACTGGTGCCTGAGACAGAAGAATATTAATAGAGGAATAGAATAGAGTAGCTAAACTCAAAAATGCATCTATGATCAGACACTTTAAAAATTAGAGACTGGTTAGAGAGATGGCTCAGCAGTTAAGAGCACTGGCTGCTCCCTCAGAGGTCCTGAGTTTAATTTCCAGCACCACATGGTTGCTCATAACCATCTCTAATGGTATCTGATACCCTATTCTGGTCTGCAAAAAGATAGTTTACTCAGATATGCTCATATATACATAAAACAAACTAACAAGCAAGCAGATAAATAAATAAATAAATAAATAAATAAATAAATAAATAAATAAATAAACCAAGAATAAATAAAAGGGTTAGAGACATTTAAAAGCATCAATGCCTATGCATGGGAATAATAGAAAGGACACACATAGGACTTTGGCAAGAAAAAAAATGTCAGAAATGAACAGAAAAATGCTTCATTTTTGCTGGGCTGGCATTAAGATTCATAACATTCTCTACTAATCAAAGACAGTTTAACTTGATGGAGAACAAGTCTACAATGATTGTTAAGATATATAGTTTCTCAGATGCACATTTTAAAAAATCAAATAGAAATAGAAAAATGTGACAAAACTAGAAGAAGAAAATACCATGGCAGAAACTAGCTTTAATCATCTATTTAGCATAGTCTAGGACCATCCAAGAAGAGAACTTCAATAGAGAAATTGCCTAGATCAGGTTGGACTGTGGACACATTTCTAAACATTCTCCTGTATAAGAGTGAGTGGCACCATTTCCTAAGTAGGAAAACTTGCTAAGCATGAAATGGAGTGGGCCAGCAAGCAGTTTTCCCTCATGGTTTCAGTTTCAATTTCCTTCTTGAATCTTGTCAGCCTTTGTGGGCCCAGACTTTATGCTGATTCCCTTTAAAAGCAGGATCTATGCACAGCCTGTATGTTCTCAAACTACAGGTCAACCACTCTGGAGGAAATCAACAGGTATAAATCAGTAGACACATGTGCTTAATTTCCAACCTTATGGACCTAAGTACCAGCTCAGTGTTCCCAAATACTATGGCCACTACCTATGTACCAAGTTAGACAGCAATCCAGAATCTCTGGACAAGCTGACTGGTAAATGTATCTTCACAAATAGAAAGATAGGCTATAGAAAAAAAAAGAATAGATTCTTATGTCTTCAAATGTGCATATGCAAACGCATGGCCCAAAGGACCAAGAACAACAGGCAAATATGACATTGTCAAAGAAAGCACCAGTATGTGATCTTGAATCAAGTAGATTCAAGTAAATGATACAGTAAATGATACAGCATAAAGGAATAGATTTTTCAGGACTCAAATACACACTTAACACAAAGACTCACTTAACGTTGAATGAGGTACATAAATTGAAAGTTAAAAAGACACTGCAAGCAAAGGGAAGCCATAAAAGCAAGAATAGTTATATTTATATAAAGTATACTTTAATAAAGTATTTTAATGAAATGAGTGGGTTGGCATAAAAACCAAAAACTGAAGGAGGGGCAGTCTGGAGACCATTTCACCTGGGTATCCATCCCATGTGCAGTCACCAAAGGTAGACACTGAT
Source organism: Arvicanthis niloticus (assembly GCF_011762505.2). NCBI lineage: Eukaryota > Metazoa > Chordata > Mammalia > Rodentia > Muridae > Arvicanthis > Arvicanthis niloticus. The sequence continues at coordinate 89,187,274 of NC_047679.1, read as the reverse complement.
GTGGATGTCAGGAAGTGCATGCTGACAGGAGCCTGATATAGTTGTCTCCTTAGAGGTCTGCCAGAGTCTAACATACACAGAGGCAGATGCTCACAGCTAACCATTGATCTGATCAAGGGGTTCCAATGGAGGAGTTAGAGAGAAGACTGAAGGAGCTGAAAGGGTTTGTGCCCCCATGAGGAGAGCAAAAATACCAACCAACCAGAGCTCCCAGGGTCTAAACCACCAGCCTGGGAGCACATAGGGAGGGACCCATGACTCCATCAGTATATGTAGGGGAGGATGGCCTTGTTGGGCACAGGTGGGAGAGGAGATCCTTGGTCCCATGAAGGCTGGACACGGAGTGGGGGGGGGGAATTCGAGAGTGGGTAGGTGGAGTGGGGAGGTAGGTAGGGGCACATCCTCATAGAAGCAGGAGGAGAGGAGATGAGATAGGGGGTTCCTGGGTGGTGGAGGGAATGGGTAAAGGGATAAAATCTGAAATATAAATATAATATCCAATAAAAAAATTTAAAAACCTAATTCAAACCTCCATAAGGCAGAAACGGGAAAATTTCAAGTTTGAGGCAGCTTGAGATTACATAGAAATTTCCAGTCCTACCCAAAAATGCAAACAAACAAACAAAAAATAGAACTCATAATAAAAGGTGAAGAAAGTCATTGTATAAGATAAAAGTATCATGTTTCTAAGAAGATTATATATATATGTATATATATATATATATATATATATATATATATATATATATATATATTGCATAGAAGCACCAAAACTATATACAAAAAGCATTATGTCTGAAATAGAAGTAGACTGTTACAAAGTAATAGTAGGGGCAAAAGTGATATTTGACAATAATCATCATTGAACTGAAAATCATTAAGGAAAATTTATACTTGAACTACATTTTGGAACAAGTGGAATATATATAAATATATATATACATATATATATATATTATACATTTTTATATATGGAGAGAGACAGAGACAGAGAAAGACAGAGAGACAGAGACAGAGAGAACATTCCATCCAATATTAGCAGAATACACATTTCTCTCAAGTGCAATGAAACCATCTCCAGGAGAGATCACATGCTAAGCCACAAAACAAGACTTAAAAAATGTAATAAGATTAACATCAGATGAATGACCACAATGGTATGAAACTAGAAATCAAATAACAGGGAATTTCAGAAAATTCAAAAATTCATGGAAATTAAGTAAAATTTCCCAAATTCCCAATGCGTCAAAGAAGAACTTTAAAGGAGAAATTTAAAATATCCTGTGAAAATGGAAATGGATACACAAAATACCAGCACATAGAAGATACAACAATAGCCTTCCTAGGAAGAAAAGTGTCAGCAAGAAATGTTTACTTCAAAAAGAAGAAAGGTCACCTCACGGAACTACAAAAAGAGCAAACAACTAAATCCAAAAATAATAAGGGGAAGGAACTAATGAAGATCAGATCAGAATAATTGAAATAGAAACTAAAAAACAACAGGAAAGATCAACAAAACCAAAAATTACTTTTGAAAAGATAAACAAAATTAACAGAACTTTAGCCAAACTACAAAAGAAACAAAAAAGCTCAAATTAAATCAGAAATGATTAATGGCAAGGAAACATTAAAACTTGATACAATGGAAGCAGGAGGGGTCCTGGGAGACTGTTGTAAAAAACTATGTTTAAACAAATTGGATAGCCTAAATAACCGATACATTCCTAGACACGTACAACTTACTCTTGTTAATCATGAACATGTGGGAAACCTAAACAAACCAATGACAAGGACATTAAATCCATCATAATAAATCTCCCATCAAGAAAAGCCCAAGACTATATGGTATTAATGTTGAATTATATCAAATATTAAAAAGAATCAATTCTTCTCATACTACCCACAAAAAATCCAAAGGGCAAAACTTCCAAATTCATTAGCAACATGATCATGAGATCAAAATCAGACAAAGTCACTACAAAATTAAAATGAAATTTAAAACCAGTGTGCCTGATGAACATAGACAACATTCTAATCACTATACTAGGCAATCAATTCATCAGCCCATAAAAGCACAATCTACTGTAGTTACATGGGATTGAGTCCTAAAATATAAAATCTTGCTATTTAAGAAACAAAAATTATAAACACATGGAACAGCATCTTGTATTTGTTTTAGATGAATTAATATCACAAAATGACTTTATCTTTAAATCTTAGGGAAAGATTGTTAAACACACAAGTCTATAAATACAATAAAATGTGAATAGAACAATGGACAAAAGTCACAGCAATAATATTAGTTATTGATAAAAGTTTATGTACTTTCATGATTTTTAAAAAACAGCCCCACAAATTACATACAGAAGAAATTGCCTCAACATAAAATGCCACTTAGAATAAACTCAACAGCTATGGTCATGTTCAAACTTAAAACTTGAAATCTTGGATGAGAAGAGTCAGGGCAACAAAAGGCCAACTTGTACTGTAAACAGAGAGGGGAAAAGCATAGAGAAACAAAATACAATAAAATAAAATAAAAACAGTTGACTGACAGATAAGACAACTGAAAGGCATGGGAAACAGGAAAGACTATGTAGAGCAAGGCAGGAAACAGCACTCAGCCCCAACCCCAGCATCATGAGAGGAAGGGGAGATAGAACCATATCCAAAACCCAAAGTAGGAACTCCCAGTAGTAGCAGATTGGCAGTCCTGGCGCCAAGATAGTTCTTAACAGCCTTAAATGCCATCTGCAATTGTATAGAACAATGACTCCACTCTCGTAAAAAGGTAAGCATTGTTGCTCTTTGTATTCCAGGATACTGTCACTAGGTAGTGCCTTAACAGGGGGCTTACTATTTGACATTGAACTATTCTGGGGACCTGGGAAACAGAAACCAAGAAATGTCCAGAAATCCATCAATCTCCTTGCCAGAGTAGAAATCTGAGTTAATTGGGAATCAATATTACCTTCCTCATCAGATGGACAATCTAATGTCCTGTTTTCTACATGCTGGAGGGAACTAGTGTTACTTTCTCAATTCATTATACACACACATATCATGGCCAATTTACAGTACATTCCACCAGAGTCAATAGGAGGAATTAGATTCAGAGTATAATTATTTCTTCTTAAGACACAATGTCACAAACATTCTGTCTTTCAGGAAGCAACCTTCTGATTTACTTTTTTTTTCCCTGAGAACTCTGAACTCCATCTGGTGAGATGCCAGAAACACAGGTATAACCCACATTGCTAGTCATTGGTGACAGGTTTATTTGATAGATCATTTCCACTGACTCTCTTATATGGTAGTCTTGATAGGGCACTTTTTTTTTTATATATATATATTTTTTTATTAGATCTTTCATTTACACTTCAGATGCCATCCCCTTTCCCATTCCCCCCCTTAGAAAACCCCTATCCCATGCCCCCTTTTCCTTTTTGCATTTATACATTTTTTTTTAAAAAATGTTAATCATAGGCTTTATAAGTTTGGTATTGTTCAATCAGAGGTGTAACCCACTACCCAACCTAGATATATCTACTATCTTTGACTGGATAGGACACTTTTAAAGATTCACTTTGTCACATTTGCTCATGTTCCACTAGCTTTTAAGTGCCCTACTGAAATCAAACAAATTGCTTTTTATATTGAAATAAGTACTCAGTCATTCAGAAGAACCAA